>NC_090029.1:3397940-3627940 GCF_037176765.1 Anolis sagrei
TAGGCCCGGTCCTGATCAGGATCTTCATTCATGACTCGGGTGAAGGGCTAGAAGGCATGATCATCAAGTTTGCAGACGACACCAAATTGGGAGGGAGAGCCAATACTCCAGAGGACAGGAGCAGGATTCAAAACGATCTTGACAGATTAGAGAGATGAATGGCCAAAACTAACAAAATGAAGTTCAACAGTGACAAATACAAGATACTCCACTTTGGCAGGAAAAACGAATTGCAAAGATACAGAACGAGGGACGATGAGGCCTGGCTTGAGAGCAGAACGTGTGAAAAAGATCTTGGAGTCCTCGTGGACAACAAGTTAAATATGAGCCAGGAATGTGATGTGGCGGCAAAAAACGCCAATGGGATTTTGACTTGCATCAATAGGAGCAACTGTCTAGATCTAGGGAAATCCTGCTCCCCATGCTCTATTCCGCTTTGGTTAGACCACACCTGGAATATTGTGTCCAATTCTGGGCACCACAATTCAAGAGAGATATTGACAAGCTGGAATGTGTCCAGAGGAGGGCGACTAAAATGATCAAGGGTCTGGAGAACAAGCCCTAAGAGGAGCGGCTTAGGGAACTGGGCATGTTTAGCCTGAAGAAGAGAAGGCTGAGAGGGGATATGATAGCCATGTATAAACATGTGAGAGGAAGCCACAGGGAGGAGGGAGCAAGCTTGTTTTCTGCTTCCCTGGAGACTAGGACGCGGAACAATGGCTTCAAACTACAAGACAGGAGATTCCATCTGAACATGAGGAAGAACTTCCTGACTGTGAGAGCCGTTCAGCAGTGGAACTCTCTGCCCCGGAGTGTGGTGGAGGCTCCTTCTTTGGAAGCTTTTAAGCAGAGGCTGGATGGCCATCTGTCAGGGGTGATTTGAATGCAATATTCCTGCTTCTTGGCAGAATGGGGTTGGACTGGATGGCCCTTGAGGTCTCTTCCAACTCTTTGATTCTATGATTCTATGATTCTGTTACTCTTAGATCAGCAGACACTGAGTTGTAAAATAAGGACTCTGCAGGCTTCGAGTTACAAAAGAAACTAAGTTTATTAAGCAGATTCAACAGACATGTCTTACTACAGCGATCTACAATTCAGGAACTATTCAAAACGAAAGCCTCTTCACATCTGCTTATCTCTTCTTGCTGAGACTGGCTACTCCCTTCTGTTCCCAGCAAGAGCAAACCTTATCTTACGTGTCTCAAGTTCACTTAATCACAGCCTCATGGTGTAAACATTCTGCACAGCATTTCATATTTGCAATACATAGAAGCACATTTAAAACACATACATAACTAAATTAATCCTGACAATATTTGGGTCGGCTTATACTCGAGTATATACGGTATGTTGTGTGTCTATGGCATTGAATGTTTGCCATGTATATGTACACTGTAATCCGCCCTGAGAAGGGAGGAATATAAATACTGTAAA
Organism: Anolis sagrei; assembly: GCF_037176765.1. Taxonomy (NCBI): domain Eukaryota; kingdom Metazoa; phylum Chordata; class Lepidosauria; order Squamata; family Anolidae; genus Anolis; species Anolis sagrei. Next base: position 3,399,378 of record NC_090029.1, read on the forward strand.
TAAAAATAAATAAATAAATGCTGCTCTAGAACATGGCCATACAGTCTGGAAAACACACAGCAACAGTCCGGAAAATATTTATTTATTTTATTTCGGTTTCTTCTGCCCCGCCTTTCTCACCCCGAAGGGGAATCAGGGTGGCTTACAATAAAACTAATAAAACGATACAATCCCAATTACTCCTCATAGACGGTCAGCGTTCGCTATCTCATCGTCCAAATTCCAATTCCACTTTGTCAGTCCTGTCAGTCCTAGTCGTTTCATTGTCCTTATCTAGTTGTCGGATTGCCCGAAGGCCTGGTCCCACAACCACGTCTTTACTTTCCTCCTTAAGGAGAGGAGGGCTGTTGATGCCCTAATTTCCCCCGGGAGTGAGTTCCACAGGTGAGGGGCCACCACCGAGAAGGCCCTGCTCCTCATCCCCACCAATCTCACTTGTGATAGCGGTGGGGCTGTGAGCAGGGCCTCCCCAGATGATCTCAGACTCTGGGGTGGGACGTAGAGGGAGATACGTTCGGACAGATACACTGGACCGGAACCGTACAGGGTTTTGTAGGTCAAAACCAACACCTTGAATTGTGCTCGGAACTGAACCGGTAGCCAGTGGAGCTGACACAGCAGGGGGGTGGTGTGCCCCCTGTATGACGCTCCAGTGTGTAATCTGGCTGCCGCTCGCTGGACCAGTTGAAGTTTCCGAACAGTCTTCAAGGGCAACCCCACGTAGAGTGCGTTGCAGTAGTCTATTCGGTATGTAAAAAGAGCGTGGACCACTGTGGCCAGATCAGACTTCCCAAGGTACGGGCGCAACTGGTGCACAAGTTTTAGTTGTGCAAAAGCTCTCCCGGCCACCGCTGAAACCTGGGGTTCCAGGCTCAGCGATGAGTCCAGGATCACTCCCAAGCTGTGAACCTGCGTCTTCAGGGGGAGTGGAACCCCGTCCAGCACAGGCTGTAACCCTATGCCCTGTTCGGCCTTACGACTGACCAGGAGGACCTCTGTCTTGTCTGGATTCAATTTCAATCTGTTAGCCCTCATCCAGTCTGACACAGTGGCCAAGCACTGGTTCAAGGTCTGGACAGCCTCCTTGGTGACAGGTGAGAAGGAGTGACAGATCTCGACATCATCTACGTAGAGATAACACCTCAGTCCGAAACTCTGAATGATCTCTCCCAGCGGCTTCATGTAAATACACAGCAACCCAGTGATTCCGACCATGAAAGTCTTCGACAACTCATAGCAACACAGTCTCTCAGCCTCAGAAGAAAGTAATAGGAACCATCTGAGCAAATCTGGCAGAGGAAAAGCATGACAACTCTAGTATTCAAAGGCTTTTGCAAAATCAAGACAAGCAGGATTTCTTCCCTTGAGTTGGCGATGCAAAAAAGGCCTGGTAGCAGCACACACGTAGTGACCCCAGCTTGCTTTGGAGGAGATGCTGCACTCCATCAAAGCATTTTGCCGTGTGTTGTTCCTTTCCTCCCTCGGAGAAGATGTATAACCGTGGCAGGAAATGCTGAGAGTTCTCAGGAACTTGCAGGCTTGAAGAAATGCTATTTTAGGGAGCTGTGAAGAATTATACAATTGCAGCTGTTCTGTGCAAGCGCCGTTTGCAGCCTTCTCCCTCCTCTCTTCGCATTTAGAGCAGGCATGGGCAAAATTGAGCCAGCCAGGTAGTTTGAACTCGAACTCCCACCATTCCTAACAGCCTCAGGCCCTTTCCTTTTCACCCTCAGCCGCTTAAGCGGCTGAGGGGGAAAAGGAAGGGGCCTGAGGCTGTTAGGAATGGTGGGAGTTCGAGTCCAAAATACCTGGCGGGCCCAACATTGCCTATGCCTATTTTACACATTGACCTAACCATGGTTATGGGCCCAGCATTCCGCTTAAGCAGCTCAGGGGGGGAAGGAAATTAGGAATATTTACTTATTTACTTAGGTGATCCCTTGTTGTCCGAGTAGGATTGTCTTCCAAGATCGGTGGGTCCGTAGACAGAGGCGGCCCTAGGTAATTTTCAATGGTAAGCAAACCATATTTTGGCACACCGCCAACCAATCATTGATATATAGTGTCTGTTCGTCATGGGAGTTCTGTGTGCCATATTTGGTTCAATTCCATCATTGGTGGAGTCCAGAATGCTCTTTGATTGTAGGTGAACTATACATCCCAGTAACTACAACTTGCATATGTCAAGGTCTATTTTCATATGTCAAGGTCTTGCATATGTCAAGGTCTATTTTCATATGTCAAGGTCTTGCATATGTCAAGGTCAAGGGCGCCCCTGGGCAAAATCAACTCTACTGCAAATGCTTACTTCGCGTAATGGGTTGAGCCACCCCTGTCCGTAAGTGACTGTGGAGCCCCATTCTTGATCTGCATCTTCTCCCGCAGTGAGGGCATTGGTTTCCAGCTAGAAGGCGGAAACCATTGCCTATGCCTGTTTTACACACAGACCTAACCCTGGTTATGGGCCCAGCATTCCGCTTAAGCAGCTCAGGGGGGGAAGGAAATTTACTTATTTAGGAATATTTACTCATTTACTTAAGTGATCCTTTGTTGTCCGAGTAGGATTGTCTTCCAAGATCGGTGGGTCCGTAGACAGAGGTGGCCCTAGGTAATTTTCAATGGTAAGCAAACCATATTTTGGCACACCGCCAACCAATCATTGATATATAGTGTCTGTTCGTCATGGGAGTTCTGTGTGCCATATTTGGTTCAATCCCATCATTGGTGGAGTCCAGAATGCTCTTTGATTGTAGGTGAACTATACATCCCAGTAACTACAACTTGCATATGTCAAGGTCTATTTTCCCCCAAGAGCGCCTCAAGAGCGCCCCTGGGCAAAATCAATTATACTGCGAATGCTTACTTCACGTAATGGGTTGAGCCGCCCCTGTCCGTAGGTGACTGTGGAGCCCAATTCTTGATCTGCATGTTTTCTCGCAGTGAGGGCATTGGTTTCCAGGTGGAAGGTGGTCCTGGTCGGGGTTGGCTTGACGCACCTTCCTCTTGGCACGTTTCTCTCTTTCACCTTCCATTTGTGCCTCTTCAAATTCTACAGCACTGCTAGTCACAGCCGACCTCCAGCTGAAGCACTCAATGATGTGTCCAGAGGAGGGCGACTAAAATAATCAAGGGTCTGGAGAACAAGCCTTATGAGGAGCGGCTTAAGGAGCTGGGCATGTTTAGCCTGAAGAAGAGAAGGCTGAGAGGAGACATGATGAGAACCATGTATAAATATGTGAGAGGAAGCCACAGGGAGGAGGAGGGAGCAAGCTTGCTTTCTGCTTCCCTGGAGACTAGGACGCAATGGAACAATGGCTTCAAACTACAAGAGAGGAGATTCCATCTGAACATAAGGAAGAACTTCCTGACTGTGAGAGCTGTTCAGCAGTGGAACTCTCTGCCCCGGAGTGTGGTGGAGGCTGCTTCTTTGGAAGCTTTTAAACAGAGGCTGGATGGCCATCTGTCGGGGGTGATTTGAATGCAATATTCCTGCTTCTTGGCAGAATGGGGTTGGACTGGATGGCCCAGGAGGTCTCTTCCAACTCTTTGATTCTATGATTCTATGTCTGTAGGTGACTGTGGAACCCAATTCTTGATCTGCATGTTCTCCCGCAGTGAGGGCATTGGTTTCCAGGTGGAGGGCGGTCCCGGTCGGGGTTGGCTTGACATGCCTTCCTCTTGGCACGTTTCTCTCTTTCACCTTCCATTCGTGCCTCTTCAAATTCCACAGCACTGTTGGTCACAGCTGACCTCCAGCTGGAGCGCTCATGGTCCAGGGCTTCCCAGTTCTCAGTGTCTACGCCAGAGTTTTTAAGGTTGGCTTTGAACCCATCTTTCAATCTCTTTTTCTGTCCGCCAACGTTCCGTTTTCCATCCCTGAGTTTGGAGTAGAGCAACTGCTTTGGGAGACGGTGGTCGGGCATCCGGACAACGTGGCCGGTCCAGCGGAGTTGATGGCGGAGGACCATCGCTTCAATTATGGTGGTCTTTGCTTCTTCCAGCATGCTGACATTTGTCCGCTTGTCTTCCCAAGAGATTTGCAGGATTTTCTGGCAGGCAGTGCTGATGGAATCGTTCCAGGAGTTGCATGTGACGTCTGTAGACAGTCCACGTTTCGCAGGTGTATAGCAGGGTTGGGAGGACAATAGCTTTATAAACAAGCACCTTGGTCTCCCTACGGATGCCCCAGTCCTCAAACACTCTCTACTCCATTCGGAAAAATGCTGCACTCGCAGAGCTCAGGTGGTGTTGAATTTCAGTGTCAATGATGACTTTGGTGGAGAGGTGGCTCCCAAGAGAGCGGAAATGGTCAACATGTTCTAATGTTACACCATGAAGCTGTATTTCTGGCATTGGAGAGGGATGGGCTGGTGACTGTTGGAAGAGCACTTTGGTTTTCTTGGTGTTCAGTGAAAGGCCGAGCTTCTCGTATGCTTCTGCGAAGGTGTTTAGAGTGGTTTGTAGATCTTCTTCTGAATGAGCACAGACAACATTGTCATCGGCATACTGGAGTTCTATAACAGATGTTGTTGTAACCTTGGTTTTGGCGCACTTTGGTTTTCTCGATGTTCAATGACAGGCCAAACTTCTCATATGCTTCTGCAAAGGTGTTTAGAGTGGCTTGTAGATCTTCTTGTGAATGAGCACAGACAACATTGTCATCAGCATATTGGAGTTCTATAACAGATGTTGTTGTAACCTTGGTTTTGGCGCACTTTGGTTTTCTCGATGTTCAATGACAGGCCGAGCTTCTCGTATGCTTCTGTGAAGGTGTTTAGAGTGGTTTGTAGATCTTCTTGTGAATGAGCACAGACAACGTTGTCATCAGCATACTGGAGTTCTATAACAGATGTTGTTGTAACCTTGGTTTTGCCGCACTTTGGTTTTCTCGATGTTCAATGACAGGCCAAACTTCTCATATGCTTCTGCAAAGGTGTTTAGAGTGGCTTGTAGATCTTCTTGTGAATGAGCACAGACAACGTTGTCATCAGCATACTGCAGTTCTATAACAGATGTTGTTGTAACCTTGGTTTTGGCGCACTTTGGTTTTCTCGATGTTCAATGACATCGAGCTTCTCGTATGCTTCTGCGAAGGTGTTTAGAGTGGCTTGTAGATCTTCTTGTGAATGAGCACAGACAACATTGTCATCAGCATACTGGAGTTCTATAACAGATGTTGTTGTAACCTTGGTTTCGGTGCACTTTGGTTTTCTCGATGTTCAATGACAGGCCGAACTTCTCGTATGCTTCTGCGAAGGTGTTTAGAGTGGCTTGTAGATCTTCTTGTGAATGAGCACAGACAACATTGTCATCAGCATACTGGAGTTCTATAACAGATGTTGTTGTAACCTTGGTTTTGGCTTTCAGTCTGCTGAGGTTAAACAGCTTGCCATCTGTCCGATGGATGATTTCCACTCCAGTGGGAAGCTTCCCATCAACAAGGTGAAGTATCCTAGCGATGAAGATGGAAAATAAGGTTGGGGCAATAACACATCATTCCTGTTTGACACCCGATTCCACCTTAAATGGGTCACTTTGGGAGCCATTGCTGTCCAAGACTGTTGCCATCATGTCATCATGGAGGAGCCACAGGAGTTATAGAACTCCAATATGCTGATGACAACGTCATCTGTGTGCATTCAGAAGAACACCACGAATTTTTTGGAGAATGGTCCAAAGAGCACTGCGATTCACTGTGTTGAATGCCTTTGCAAGGTCAATGTAAGGCAGTGTTTCTCAACCTGGGGGTCGCCAGGGAGTGCCAGAGGGGTCGCCAAAGACCATCAGAAAACACAGTATTTTCTGTTGGTCGTGGGGGTTCTGTGTGGGAAGTTTGGCCCAATTCTATCATTGGCGGGGGTCAGAATGCTTTTTGATTGTAGGCGAACTATAAATCCCTGCAACTATACTCCGAAATGTCAAGCTCTATTTCCCCCAAGCTCCTCCAGTGTTCAGATGTGTGCACTGAGTATTCATGCCAAGTTTGGTCCAGATCCATCATCGTTTGAGTCCACAGTACTCTCTGGATGTAAGTGAACTACAACTCCAAAACTCAAGGTCAGTGTCCACCAAACCCTTCCAGTATTTTCTGTTGGTCATGGGAGTTCAGAATAATCTTTGGTGGAGTTCAGAATGATCTTTGATTGTAGATGAACTATATATCCCAGCAACTACAACTCCCAAGTGACAAAATCAATATCCCCCCCCCCCCCCACCAACCTCATTGCAGCAGGTGGTCAGTGGTTTGCTCTTCTCCACACTCGCATGTCGTGGACTCCACTTTGTGGCCCATTTCTTGAGGTTGGCTCTGCATCTCATGGTGCCAGAGCACAGTCTGTTCAGCACCTTCCAAGTCGCCCAGTCTTCTGTGTGCCCAGGAGGGAGTCTCTCACTTGGTATCAGCCATTGGTTGAGGTTCTGGGTTTGAGCCTGCCACTTTTGGACTCTCGCTTGCTGAGGTGTTCCAGTAAGTGTCTCTGTAAATCTTAGAAAACTATTTCTAGATTTAAGTCGTTGACGTGCTGGCTGATACCCAAACAAGGGATGAGCTGGAGATGTCTCTGCCTTGGTCCTTTCACTATTGGCTGCAACTTCCTGGTGGATGTCAGGTGGTGCAATGCCGGCTAAGCAGTGTAATTTCTCCAGTGGTGTAGGGCGCAGACACCCCGTGATAATGCAGCATGTCTCATTAAGAGCCACATCCACTGTTTTAGTGTGGTGAGATGTGTTCCACACTGGGCATGCATACTCAGCAGCAGAGTAGCATAGCGCAAGGGCAGATGTCTTCACTGTGTCTGGTTGTGATCCCCAGGTTGTGCCAGTCAGCTTTCGTATGATATTGTTTCTAGCGCCCACTTTTTGCTTGATGTTCAGGCAGTGCTTCTTGTAGGTCAGAGCACGGTCCAGAGTGACTCCCAGGTATGTGGGTGTGCTGCAATGCTCCAGTGGGATTCCTTTCTTCCCAGGTCATCCTCAGAGCTCGGGATGAGTGTCTGCTCTTGAGATGAAAAGCACATGTCTGTGTTTTAGATGGATTAGGGATCAGCTGGTTTCCCCTGTAATAGGCAGTAAGGGCACCTAGAGCTTCGGAGAGCTTCTGTTCAACCATCTCAAAGCTCCCTGCTTGAGCGGTGATGGCATGATCATCAGCATAGATGAAGCTCTCTGTCCCTTCTGGCAGTGGCTGGTCATTTGTGTAAATGTTGAACATGGATGGAGCAAGCACGCTCCCCTGAGGCAGGCCGTTCTTCTGTTTCCGCCATCGGCTTCTCTGGCCCTTGAACTCAACAAAAAAGCTCCTGTTTTGTAGCAGGTTTCCTATGAGGCGGGTGAGGTGGTCGTCCTTTGTGATAATATACATTTTTCTCAGGAGGAGGCAGCGGTGGTTCACAGTGTCATAGGCTGCTGACAGGTCTATGAAGACAGCTCCTGTGATCTGCTGCCTTTCAAAGCCATCTTCTATGTGCTGAGTCAGGTTCAGCACTTGCGATGTGCAGCTTTTGCCTTTCCTGAAGCCAGCTTGCTGTGGGATCAGACAGGGGTCTATTTTTTCCCGTAATTCTATGCAAAATAAGCCAAGGATAATGGGATATGTAGTGCCTCTTCCTCTTCCCTTCATTGTATCATTCCATAAATCATGGCTGGGCTTGCTTGTGTCACTTCTGGGTGAACCTGAAGGCAATCTCACCTGACTTGAGCTGCCTTTAGGCACTTCTGAATGCGAACGTTTCCAATGTCATTGACTTCCAGAGCTGGAAGCGTATTCTATTGTTACTGCTTTTAAAAATTCTCCCTACGGTATGGATTTGTTTATTTTTACCCACGTACGTAGTAGGCTCTGCGAGTCTTTTTTCAGCGCTTCTTCCAAGGTGGTCATGATATCGCAGCGCTTTTTAGAAAGTAACTTTTGGGAGGGTTACAACTCCTCAAATCCTTTACCCAACGTGGGAAAATGCATCATAGAATCATAGAATCAGAGTTGGAAGAGACCTCCTGGGCCATCCAGTCCACCCCCATTCTGCCAAGAAGCAGCAATATTGCATTCAAATCACCCCTGACAGATGGCCATCCAGCCTCTGTTTCAAAGCTTCCAAAGAAGGAGCCTCCACCACACTCCGGGGCAGAGAGTTCCACTGCTGAACGGCTCTCACAGTCAGGAAGTTCTTCCTCGTGTTCAGGTGGAATCTCCTTTCTTGTAGTTTGTTTGCAAGTTGCATCAGAGGCCAAAAATGAAATAATGGAAGGCAATGCCCTTTTGTCCGCCAGGTGGCAGTGCGCAAGCTTCTTTCCACACTTTGACTCTTTGCTGAGTTGCATGGCTTTTGCATTTTGTTATGCTCAGTGTACTTGGGTCTTGTACCACTTGGCACTTGGGCATTTTACTGAGACCAGCAAAGGATGCTTTGAAGTGGGCAAAGGCAGCAGGCGACACAGCCTCATAGGCCTTTTCCCCCATCCAAGTAGAGACCCTCCAAGTTGCCTCCTAATAATATAGTCCAGATGCTTTCTCCTATACAAGCCAACAGAATAGCAGTTTTGACACAGAGCATCTTGGTCGCTCACTTCTGTGTGTGAACCTGAAGACATGAAAAAGGGAGTGAGAAGGTGAGGTGTCCCCAGGGGCGGCTCGTCCATTACGCGAAGTAAGCGGTCGCAGAACACCTTTTTTTGCCAGGGGCGCAGAGGCGCCTCTGTAAATGCCCCTCGACCGCCACTTGTGGAGCGCCCCCTCAGCTCACAACAGCCCTAGCAGTCCGGGGGGAGCCTCGGCTTTCTTGCCTCGCTGTCGGGCGATCCTCTTCCCAAAGGGGCCGGGCCCTTGAGCCTCGCCTAGCCCCTCTTGTTCCTGCTCCACCCAGCCACAGGGTGCGCAAACAGAGCCGGCGCTCAATCGTTCTCCACATTCGATCCCTTCCCCATGACCGGCTCCCTTTCCCGATCCCCCGGCGCTCCACCTGCCTCCTCTCCTCTCCCCAATCCACAGGTGGGCCAAAGGGTGGAGCCACCGCGCCTTCCCAACTTCAGGTCCGGAGGTGTGCTTGAAGACCCCAGCATGCACACCAAAAGTCGCCTCTTCTCCTGACTTTCTCTTCAGCCATTGGGACCGAGAGAGAGAGAGAGAGAGAGAGATTCCGGCTGGAGGTATCTCCCTCCTCCGCTCCCTCCTTTGTTTTTGTGCCTATCTTCAGGAAAGGTGGGCATCTCCACCTCTCTCTCTCTCTCTCTCTCTCTCTCTCTTGGTCCCAATGGCCGAGGAGAAAGTTAGGAGAAGAGGTGACTTTTGGTGCACACGCCGGGGTCTTCAGGCACACCTCCGGACCCAAAGCGGGCCAGGCAAGGGAGCAAATGCGGAAACTGTAGTTACTGAAATATATAGTTCACCTACAATCAAAGAGCATTCTGAGCTCCACCAATGATGGAATTGAACCAAATATGGCACACAGAACTCCCATGATGAACAGAAAATATATATCAATGATTGGTTGGGGGGGGGGGGGGAATACTGTTTGCTTACCATTGAAAATTACCTAGGGCCGCCTCTGGGTGTCCCTCCAATGGTGGTGGACCTTCTCTCGCTCTACATGCATGAAAAAAATGAGTGTGCTGGTACATCTGTACCAGGAGCTCCAACTTTATTTTCTTTCTATTAAGTGTTTGCATGCATTCCAAAGTTTCAGGGATTCTGCAAAAGGATGGCTTGGTTTGCAGTCATAGGGCAAGCCAGCTGTCTATCATTGTTAAGTTTGGACCCGCCCCTTCTCCCAGGGAGATGGGAAGGGAAGAGGGGGCCATTTTTAGTTAGTCTTAGTGAGGAAAGCTAAGTTAGAGGACGTGGACAAGCTTCACTTGCAGAAAAGCTTCATTTCTCAAGACCATCCAGGGAAACTGAAGTCCGGGAAATTCCAGGGACATTCCAGGGGAAAACAGTCCCAAAGCTCTGGCAGAGAACTCACAGCCTCTCAGCCTTACAGCATCTGAGGGAAACAGCCCTAAAGTCTCTAAGAAATTCTGGAGGGAAAACAGCTTTACAGACCCAGAGAACTCCAGCCGGAGAATCTGCAAGCCTTTACTGGTAGGTCTACTTGGTGCTCAAGACGCAGTTTGAATCCGGTAGTAGGACCCACATCAGTAAGGATTAGATTATAGTGAGCCTGGAAGAGGTTGAAAAAGGGTTTTCCTCTAAAGTAAAGGAACAGTTAATGAAGACAGTTGCCTGTCCCTCGTGGACAAGATTAAGGAAGCCACCACTTAATTCAAAGCCTTGAAGCATTTGTTTGACCCATTGTCAAGATTCTATTTTCCCTAAACTCCACCAGTGTTCACATTTGGGCATATTGAGTATTCGTGTAGAGTTTGGTCCAGATTCATCATCGTTTGAGTCCACAGTGATCTCTGGATGTAGGTGAACTACAACTCCAAAACCAAAGGACACTGCCCACCAAATCCTTCCAGTATTTTCTGTTGCTCGTGGGACTTCTGTGTGACAAGTTTGGTTCAATTCCATTGTTGGTGAGGTTCAGAATGCTCTTTGATTGTAGGAGAACTATAAATCCTAGCAACTACAACTCCCAAATGACAAAATCAATTTTTTTGAGTGATGGACATACATTGGGTTGTTAGGTGTCTTGTGTCCAAATTTGGCGGCAATTCGTCCAGTGGTTTTTGAGTTCTGTTAATCCCACAAACAAACATTATTTTTATTTATATAGACTAGCCATCCCCTGCCACGCGTTGCTGTGGCCCATATGGCTGTTCTGTGTGGGAGTTTTGCCCCAATTCTATCGTTGGTGGGGTTCAGAATGCTCTGTGATTGTAGGTGAACTACAAATCCCAGGAACTACAACTCCCAAATGTCAAGATTCTATTTCCCCCAAACTCCACCAGTGTTCACATTTGGGCATATTGAGAATTCCTGTAGAGTTCAGTCCAGATCCATCATTGTTTGAGTCCACACTTGTTTGTGGGATTAGCAGAACTCAAAAACCACTGGACAAATTGACACCAAATTTGGGCAGAATACACATATCAGACCAACGAGTGACCATCACTCATAAAACATGAAAAAACACTGCAAAAGAGACATAAAAAGCCAAAGAAATTCCAAAAATACATTACAACACAAAACCACATATATATATATATAGGCAAACACATATATACACAAATATATACACTCATATATACACACACAAAACACATATACACAGGCTTTATTTATCGTGTCAGGGCAACCAGTCGATTATACTACATTTCTAATATAACAAAGCAAAATACAAAATGTGTGGGTTTGGTAGTTGATTAAATGTCCTTTGACCAGTATCTGGCCCCTTGGAGTGCCTCTGGTGTTGCCGCAAGAAGGTCCTCCCTTGTGCATGTGGCAGGGCTCAGGTTGCATTGCAGCAGGTGGTCAGTGGTCTGCTCTTCTCCGCACTCGCATATCGAGGATTCCACTTTGTTAAGATTGGCTCTGCATCTCATGGTGCCAGAGCGCAGTCTGTTCAGCGCCTTCCAAGTTGCCCAGTCCTCTGTGTGCCCGGGGGGAGTCTCTCATTTGGTATCAACCATGGGTTGAGGTTCTGGGTTTGAGCCTGCCACTTTTGGACTCTCGCTTGCTGAGGTGTTCCAGCGAGTGTGTCTTAGAAAACTATTTCTAGATTTAAGTCGTTGACATGCTGGCTGAGACCCAAACAAGGGATGAGCTGGAGATATCTCTGCCTTGGTCCTTTCACTATTGGCTGCTACTTCCCGGCGGATGTCAGGTGGTGCGATACCAGCTAGACAGTGTAATTTCTCCAGTGGTGTAGGGCGCAGACACCCCGTGATAATGCGGCATGTCTCATTAAGAGCCACATCCACTGTTTTAGCGTGATGAGATGTGTTCCACACTGGGCATGCGTACTCAGCAGCAGAGTAGCACAGCGCAAGATGAACAACTGCACTGCATCCTGTCAGATCCCCAAAATCTGGAGAAAAGCAAGAGTTATCGCCATCTTGAAGCCAGGCAAAGACCGTAATGACCCGAAAAAGCTACAGACCAATCTCCCTGCTGTGCCACTTCTACAAAGTTCTGGAGAGACTTATTTTGCATAGAATTATGGAAAAAATACACAGACTGGGCCACAGCAACGCGTGGCAGGGGACGGCTAATTTTTATTTATATAGATGATTCTACCGCTCCGGTGGGAATGTAATGGGGCTCCTTGTAGTCATGCCGGCCACATGATCTTGGAGGTGTCTACGGCCACTGCCGGATCTTTGGGTTAGAAATGGAGATGAGCACCAACCCCTTGAGTTGGACACGACTGGACTTAATGTCAGGGCAAACCTTTACCTTTACCGTACATCAGGTGCATTCCTCCACATGGAAGGAGGGCCAATGTGGTCCCAATCTTCAAGAAGGGAAACAAGGATGACCCAAACAATGACCAATGTCCGGTCAGCCTCACGTCGATACCGGGCAAGATTCTGGAAAAGATTGTTAAGGAAGCGGTCTGCAAACACTTAGAAACAAATGCGGTCATCGCTAATAGTCAACATGGATTTATCAAAAACAAGTCATGCCAGACTCATCTGATCTCTTTCTTCGATAGAGTTACAAGCTGGGTAGATGCGGGGAATGCCGTGGATGGAGCGTGTCTGGATTTGAGGAAGGCCTTCTTTGACAAGGTCCCCCATGACCTTCTGGCAAGGAAACTAGTCCAATGTGGGCGAGGCAAAACTACGGTGAGGTGGATCTGGAATTGGTTGAGTGGACGAACACAGAGAGTGCTCACTAATGCTTCCTCTTCATCTTGGAAAGAAGTGACAAGTGGAGTGCCGCAGGGTTCCGTCCTGGGCCCGGTCCTGTTCAACATCTTTATTAATGACTTAGATGAAGGGCTAGAAGGCAGGATCATCAAGTTTGCAGACGACACCAAATTGGGAGGGAGAGCCAATAGTCCAGAGGACAGGAGCAGGATTCAAAACGATCTTGACAGATTAGAGAGATGATTGGCCAAAACTAACAAAATGAAGTTCAACAGTGACAAATGCAAGATACTCCACTTTGGCAGAAAAAATGAAATGCAAAGATACAGAATGGGGGACAATGCCTGGCTTGAGAGCAGTACGTGTGGAAAAGATCTTGGAGTCCTCGTGGACAACAAGTTAAACATGAGCCAGGAATGTGGTGTGGCGGCAAAAAAAGCCAATGGGATTTTGGCCTGCATCAATAGGAGCCTAGTGTCTAGATCTAAGGAAGTAATGCTACCCCTCTATTCTGCTTTGGTTAGACCACACCTGGAATATTGTGTCCAATTCTGGGCACCACAATTGAAGAGAGATATTGACAAGCTGGAATGTGTCCAGAGGAGGGCGACTAATATGATCAAGGGTCTGGAGAACAAGCCCTATGAGGAGCGGCTTAGGGAACTGGGCATGTTTAGCCTGAAGAAGAGAAGGCTGAGAGGAGATATGATAGCCATGTATAAATATGTGAGAGGAAGCCACAGGGAGGAGGGAGCAAGCTTGTTTTCTGCTTCCTTGGAGACTAGGACGCGGTACAATGGCTTCAAACTACAAGAGAGAAGATTCCATCTGAACATGAGGAAGAACTTCCTGACTGTGAGAGCCGTTCAGCAGTGGAACTCTCTGCCCCAGGGTGTGGTGGAGGCTCCTTCTTTGGAGGCTTTTAAGCAGAGGCTGGATGGCCATTTGTCAGGGGTGCTTTGAATGCAATATTCCTGCTTCTTGGCAGAATGGGGTTGGACTGGATGGCCCAGGAGGTCTCTTCCAACTCTTTGATTCTATGATTCTATGATTCTATGAAATGGAGATGAGCACCCAGAGTCGGACACAACTGGACTTAATGTCAGGGGAAACCTTTACCTTTACTGTACACCATATGCATTCCTGCACATGGAAGTCACGAACAGGATGCGAGTCTTTGCCTATTTCCTCTTGTCTCCATCTTGTGTAACTCTGGGAAAAGTACAACGGCCGGGATAGTGCACCACCAGTATTCCATCGCTACCTTTCTGAAAACCTTCCTGCTTGCTTGGCGAGGCAATTAGAAAGCTGAGCGAAAACATACCTGGCGCTTGATTGACTGTAGCGCTCCCCGGAGAATCTCTCCGAGGGTCTAAATATTTCACAAGACTCCTCCAAGAACATGGAAACATGCATTACGGCGAGCAAGAGTGTAGCAGTCACCTGGGGCGTGGGCCCAGCCCCGTGGCTTTCGAGCTGAACCTCGCCGCAAGGTCAGGGCTTGAATTATACATCAGCCATTCACTTAAAAGTCTTCAGGATGGTTGTCTTAACAGCATCCCCCCGTTGCGGCCTCTGCAGAGTATCGGGAAGGCTTTCGCTTGAGCCTGTGCGGCGGAAAATGACTGGCCGGGCAAAGCTTTCCGAGATGCTGGAATTATACACAACTAGCTGTCCCCTGCCAGGCGTTGCTGTGGCCCAGTCTGGTGATCTGGAAAATAAAGTAATGAGAAAGTGTTGGTTTCTAATCTATGTAATTCCTTTATGCTTGTGAGTAAACAGTATTCCTTGTTGTTTCTTTGTTAGTGTTGATGTGGGATGTGTCCAGAGGAGGGCGACTCAAATGATCAAGGGTCTGGAGAACAAGCCCTATGAGGAGCGGCTTGGGGAGCTGGGCATGTTTAGCCTGAAGAAGAGAAGGCTGAGAGGAGATATGATAGCCATGTATAAATCTGTGAGAGGAAGTCACAGGGAGGAGGAGGAGGGAGCAAGCCTGTTTTCTGCTTCCTTGGAGACTAGGACGCGGAACAATGGCTTCAAACTACAAGAGAGGAGATTCCATCTGAACATGAGAAAGAACTTCCTGACTGTGAGAGCTGTTCAGCAGTGGAACTCTCTGCCCCGGAGTGTGGTGGAGGCTCCTTCTTTGGAAGCTTTTAAGCAGAGGCTGGATGGCCATCTGTCAGGGGTGATTTGAATGCAATATTCCTGCTTCTTGGCAGAATGGGGTTGGACTGGATGGCCCAGGAGGTCTCTTCCAACTCTTTGATTCTATGATTCTATGATTCTATGGAGAGTGTCTGGTTTGCCTACTCTGGAATATGCAACATATCACAGTCCTTCTTTAAGGGTCTCTTTCAAATCTATGATATTATATCTGTGTGTGTGAGAGAATCATATCTATATATTGATGACTGCATGGCTCTCTGTCAGGAGGGCTCTGATTACATTTTCTTGCCCTGGTGAAGAGAGTTGGACTGGATGGCCTTAAGTTGGTCATGGGGGTTCTGTGTGGGAAGTTTGCCCCATTTCTGTCGTTTGTGGGTTTCAGAATGCTCTTTAATTGTAGTGAACTATAAATCCCAGTAACTACAACTCCCAAATGTCAAGGTCTATTTCCTCCAAACTCCATTTACGCATATTGAATTTTTGTGTCACGTTTGGCCCAGATCCATCATTGTTTGAGTCCACAGTGCTCTCTGGATGTAGGTGAACTACAACTCCCAAACTCAAGGTCAATGCCCACCAAACCCTTCCAGTGTGTTCTGTTGGTCATGGAAGTCCTGTATGCCATGATTGGTTCAATTTCAACATTGGTGGATTTCAGAATGCTCTTTGATTGTAGGTGAACTATACATCCCAGCAACTACAACTCCCAAATGTCAAGGTCTATTTCCCTTAAACTCCATCTGTGTTCATATTTGGGCATATGGAATTTTTGTGTCACGTTTGGCCCAGATCCATCATTGTTTGAGTCCACAGTGCACTCTGGATGTAGGTGAACTACAACTCCAAAATTCAAGGTCAATGCCCAGCAAACCCAATATTTTCTGTTGGTAATAAGAGTTCTGTGTGCTAAGTTTAGTTCAATTCCATCGTTGGAGGAGCTCAGAATGCTCTTTGATTGTAGGTGAACTATAAATCCCAGCAACTACAACTCCCAAATGTCAAGGTCTATTTCCCTTAAACTCCATCTGTGTTCATATTTGGGCATATGGAATATTTGTGCCAAGTTTGGTCCAGATCCATCATTGTTTGAGTCCACAGTGCTCTCTGGATGTAGGTGAACTGCAACTCCCAAACTCAAGATCAATGCCCACCAAACCCTTCCAGTGTGTTCTGTTGGTCATGGAAGTCCTGTATGCCATGTTTGGTTGAATTCCATCATTGGTGGAGTTCAGAATGCTCTTTGATTGTAGATGAACTATACATCCCAGTAACTACAACTCACATATGTCATATTTTTCCCCAAGTCGCCTCAAAAGCGCCCCTGGCAAAATCAACTATACCGCGAATGCTTACTTTGCGTAATGGGTTGAGCCGCCCCTGATCATGTCTCCTCTCAGCCTTCTCTTCTTCAGGCTAAACACCCCAGCTCCTTAAGCCTCTCCTCATAGGGCTTGTTCTCCAGACCCTTGATCATTTGAGTCGCCCTCCTCTGGACACATTCCAGCTTGTCAATATCTCTCTTGAATTGTGGTGCCCAGAATTGGACACAATATTCCAGGTGTGGTCTAACCAAGGCGGAATAGAGCATGGGGAGCAGGACTTCCCTAGATCTAGACCAGGGGTCAGGCCCGTAGCCAGGATTTCGTTTCGGGGGGAGGGGGAGGGGGAGGGGGCTGAATTTTTTTCAGGGGGGGTTGGGGGGCTGGGTTTCGGGGGGGGGGAGAGAGAATGGGAGATCTTCCTATTTCTTGTCTGAACAAAATCTGGCTACCAGTATTGAAAAAACTCTAAAATTATTACTGTAAATAAAGAACAACACTCAAACACAGGGGAACTCCGGACAAGAAACAATCAGGGCCAGCTAATCACCTCTCAAGAAAGGATTCTCCCTAAAAACTGTCAGGCTATGAAATGG
Organism: Anolis sagrei; assembly: GCF_037176765.1. Classification (NCBI taxonomy): domain Eukaryota; kingdom Metazoa; phylum Chordata; class Lepidosauria; order Squamata; family Anolidae; genus Anolis; species Anolis sagrei. The sequence continues at coordinate 3,416,209 of NC_090029.1, forward strand.
CCATCAAGGTGGCCAATTGAAACATTCATACCAACCTCCAACAGAGTTCTTTCTCCCACCCTGGATCTTCCACAATTATCCTAGTTAAAGGTTTTCCTCTGACATGAAGTCCATTCGTGTCTGATTCTGGGGTGTGGTTCTCATCTGCATTTCTAAGCCGAAGAGCCGGCGTTGTCCGAAGACACCTCCGAGGTCATGTGGCCGGCATGACTGCATGGAGCGCCGGGGCAGCCTCCCTTGGCTGGCTCACACTGCCCATTGGGCGCGATGGGCAGTGTGAGCCTGCCAAGGGAGGAGCAGCACCGTGCGGTCTACTCTTGCGAGGTGCTTTACGCGAGAGTAGGCCATGCGGAGCAGCCTCCCTTGGCTGGCTCACATTGCCCATTGGGTGCGATGGGCAGTGTGAGCCTGCCAAGGGAGGAGCAGCCCCGCGCAGCCTACTTGCGCGTGAAGCACCTCGCGAGGTGCTTTACACGCGAGTAGGTCACACTGAGCAGCTGCCCTTGGCTGGCTCACGCTGCCCATCGGGCCTGCCAAGGGAGGAGTAGCCCCCTTCGCAAGGGAAGAGCAGCCCCGTGCGGCCTACTCGTGCATCTCGCGAGGTGCTTTATGCGCGAGTAGGTCACACGGAGCAGCTGCCCTTGGCTGGCTCATGCTGCCCATCAGGCCTAACAGATAGCGTGAGCCAGCCAAGGGAGGGGCACTGTGTGTGGGGGGGGGGCGCTCCTCCTCCGCGGGCCGGATAAGTTCCCATCGGGCCAGAAGTGGCCCGCGGGCCATAGTTTGAGGACCCCTGATCTAGGGCTGGGCAACCACGGAAAAATTTGTTTCTAAACTCAATTCGTTTTTTGGGTTTTTTTGCGTTTCGATTTTTAAAAGAATTCCGAAATTTTTCTTTAAAAAAGTTCAATATTTACGAAATTTCGTAAAATTATGAAACAATATGAAACGAATACGAATCGATTCGTTGATGGCGGACGCGACCGTGCAATACGCTAAAAAACCTCCAAATGGGACAGGGGGAACTTCTGAATCTTCCCTCTCCCTCTGTTGTTGACTGTTGGTGTGATATTTATAATTTTTTTTCACTGATTAAACAAACAACAACTATAAAACTTGCCCCAGACATGCGGAAATAATAACAAAACGATTTCGAAACGATTTCGAAACGAATACGAAACGAATACGAAGCAATTACGAAACGAATTCAAAAATTCGTTTCGTTTTTTAGAAGCTCCTGAATGGTTCATTATCACTTCGTAACCAAAAAAAATAACGAATTTTTAATGAATTACGAAATTACGAAACGAAACCGCCCAGCCCTACTAGACACTATGCTCCTACTGGTGCAAGCCAAAATCCCATTGCCTGATGTTTTGGATTTGAAAACAGATGAGATCAAATACCTCTGAATTCAGATTCCGGATTTATCCACAGTCCAGGCAAACCCTGCTGATCCTAAGACACCCCTTTTTCCTCTGGAAGTTATAGTGCAAAAGTCACCTGTCCAGGCTTAAGGATATTTAGGATTTAAGCAAAACTAAATGGAGGAATGAAAGATGTATTGTTTCTGTTGCGGGTGCAGTATCTGACATGGACATGTTTAGTTTGAATATTTGCCTAAGGAAATGGAAGTGCATATCTGTATTTTGCCTCCCCCCCCCCCCCAACCTCCGCATCTGATTTCCCTGCTGATGCCTGGTGGGGCCCAGAAGCCCACTTTGCCCCCATCAGATGGCGATGATTTGGGCCTTTGGAAGCCTCTCCTCTGGGTCGCAGCTGTGCAATCAGTCTCGTTCCAAGCAAATCACCCCTGACTTGATTAAATAATTTCCGCCGGAGCATTTTCTTAGGAGAGCGATTTACAAGTTCAGGTGAGCCAGAGACAGTCTCTCCCTTAAATTGCTCACTTGAACCATCTGACACGGGGTACTTACTTACGCCTATTCCCAACATCTGTGCTGGATCAGAGAAATTCATTACAGGCTTCTGAGTCTGTTTCAATGATGCCTCGAAATCGTCTAGACCAGGCATGGGCAAACTTGGGCCCTCCCTTCAGGTGTTTTGGACTTCCAACACCCACTGTAAGAGACCGTAAATTGGGTCTTCTTAGGTCCACATCACGGGAACACGTAAGGAAGGAGACAGTCCCAAAAAATATCAAAAAACAAGGTTTATTTTAGTTTCTTCATGAAGAAGACAGACAGCCTGGCAGCATACGCAGATGCTACCCTTCAAGTGACTGCCGCGCCCCTCCTCTTTTTCCGCTGACTTTTATACTCAAGTAATAGGTCATGCAAAGTACTCTCTTTCCAGCCCCTCTCCCTTGACCTTTTGATGGAAAGTACCTTCTTGTACCTGCAGACTCTGCACTTAACCACAACCTTTGAACTTAACCACAACAAAACTTCCGACCTCTACATGTCACATCTTGTTTCTTAAAAACATTTTCTTCCCTGTTGCTCCTTTTTTACAGAGAAAGGGTATGTTTCTCTTTTGCTGTTAATTTCATTCAAAGCCCCTTGCTTAGCATTTGCAAATTTCACTCAAAGACCCTTTCACCACCATTCTTAACAGACTCAGCCCTTTCCTTTTCCCCCTCTCAGCTGCTTAAGCAGCCATCATAATCATCTTTCCCTGGCAGAATATGTTAAGGAAAGCCAAGAACTTGCTTTAATTGAAGTCAATAATCGGAAACTTCTCAAAGCACAGCAGACAAAGAGTCAGTACAAGAAAACTGAGACAGAGAGAAGCACCCAGTCCCTGATTTGTTTCAATAAAAGGTTTCACCAAGTGGAAGGAAACATCACCAAGATGTTTTATTTGCGATTCAGCTGAAAAGGATGCAGAGCAGCATCATTCACCAAGCAGAGCATGTGGTTACAGAAATAAAGGCCATTTTTACAGAAAATACAGAATTGCAAGTTTCACAATTCCCACTCCCCCCCCCTCCTGCCCAGCTCGAAGGGGATTGGCTGACGCGCAAACAGCTGGGAGGAGGCCTGGCCGTCCCCTATGCATCAAGGCCAATCGCAAGGCTTTCACAGGGTGCCAGAGCCTATCTGGAGGCTCCTGCTGCCTCGACGCTTCAGCGAATCAGAAGGGAGGGAGGCGGGATGAAGGGAGACAATGCATTCTGGAGTGGATTATGGAGTTTTAATGTCCTTAGGCTTATCTAGTCCGGGGATCAGCCTTCCAGAGAAGCCACTTTATTGTCCTGAGATGGGTCTGTGATAAGCATTGATGGCTTAATCTGGGTTTCCCTCTTACAGTCAGATAGGGCACAAAGGGGAAACTTTTATGAATGTCCTTAGTGGACAGATTTGAAAGAAAAAAGGCTTGGAGGAAAAGAGGACTTTCCTAAGGTCATATTCCCCCCATTGTTATATGATTAAAAAGTCTGCCAAACAGAAATCCTAATGGTGGCCCAACACCCAAGACAAAAGGATTTCCTTTACTATTGTCCATGCAAAGAATGTCCAAAGAGAAGGGTCTTTTCATGATGGCTAATTGCTCTTCCAGAGGCAGGGCAGCTTCCTTGTAGGTTTCCCCGAAGGAGAGGGGAAGGGGGCAAAAAGGGTCAGGGCAAGGTCAAATACATGAAGGGAAATATAGAAATATAGGAGAAAATATGAAAATATAGAAATCATAACACAGAGAGTAAACCCAACTACCTTCCCCCAGTGTCCATCATAGGAAAGTCCATAAAGGGAAATATATCCATGAGGGGGAAAGAGAGTCCCTTGTTTGTGAGATGGGGGACCATCAGGAGCCTAGGTGAGCCTCAGGTGGGAAAATTCAACTACTTTCGTGGCATGATTTTCAGTAGTAAAAACTGCTGTAAACATATGAAAATAGGGCACAAAGACTTGATTAAATGATACACACCAAATTGACCAAGGCTTAACCCTTATTATCCAGCCTAGTGTCCGTAATAATAATAATAATAATAATAATAATAATAATAATAATAATAATCCTTTATTTATACCCCGCTAACATCTCCCGAAGGACTCGGTGCGGCTTACAAGGGGCTGAGGTGACTCAAATGATCAAGAGTCTGGAGAACAAGCCCTATGAGGAGTGGCTTAAGAAGCTGGGCGTGTTTAGCCTGAAGAAGAGAAGGCTGAGAGGAGATATGATAGCCATGTATAAATATGTGAGAGGAAGCCACAGGGAGGAGGAGGGAGCAAGCTTGTTTTCTGCTTCTATGGAGACGGACGCAATGGAACAATGGCTTCAAACTACAAGAGAGGAGATTCCATCTGAACATGAGGAAGAACTTCCTGACTGTGAGAGCCGTTCAGCAGTGGAACTCTCTGCCCCGGAGTGTGGTGGAGGCTCCTTCTTATTTATTTATTTATTTATTTATTTGGTATGCTTGTATACCGCTAATATCTCAGCCTGTGCGGCGACTCATTGCGGTTTACAACATGTTAAAATATACAATTCATTTAAGCATATAAAATTAAAATTAAAAATACATACAAGAAACATACACAGTATTGGGCCACCAATACAGATCGGGACATCTCATAGTTAAAGTCATCATCCAAATTCGTTATCTTAATTGCTAATCCATGGTCAGATAAAACATCACATCGAAGGTCAATTGAAGACTTGCTCAAATATCCAGGTTCTTTGGAAGCTTTTAAACAAAGGCTGGATGGCCATCTGTCAGGGGTGATTTGAATGCAATATTCCTGCTTCTTGGCAGAATGGGGTTGGACTGGATGAAGGCCCAGGAGGTCTCTTCCAACTCTTTGATTCTATGACTCTATGAGGCCCAACACAACAAAAAACAACAGCATAACAAATACAACGATAAATAACTCATAAAACAAGCAATAAACATTTAAACAATAGCAATAAACATTAGACAATATGACACATTTAAATCTAAGGCTGGGGCAAATGTAATGATTAAAATTTTAAAAATGCTGAGCATGGCAGGTGAGATGGATACGTTTTTGGAGATAGGTGTAATGTGCAGACAATCTTAAATCTCTAGTAAAGTGCATTTGGGACATGATGCTTGGAGTTTCCTATTCCGGAAAGGCACATTGGAACAACCACGTCTTCAAGCTCTTCCTAAAGACTGCCAACGTTGGGGCTTGTCTGATGTCCTTGGGGAGAGAGTTCCAGAGTTGGGGGGCCACCATGGAGAAGGCCCTGTCCCTCGTCCCCACCAATCGCACTTGCGACGCAGGCGGGATCGTGAGCAGTCACCTCTTCTCCTGACTTTCTCTTCAGCCATTGGGACCAAGAGAGAGAGAGAGAGGTGGAGATGCCCACCTTTCCTGAAGGTAGACGCAAAAACAAAGGAGGGAGCGGAGGTGGGAGATACCTCCAGCCGGAGGGGCCCTCTCTCTCTCTCTCTCTCTCTCTTGGTCCCAATGGCTGAAGAGAAAATCAGGAAAAGAGGCAACTTTTGGTGTGCACGCTGGGGTCTCCAGACATGCCTCCAGACCCAAAGCGGGCCAGACGCGGCAACTCCACCCCTTGGCCCACCCGCGGATTGGGGAGAGGAGAGAAGGCGGGTGGAGCACCGGCGGATCGGGAAAGGGAGCCGGTCATGGGGAAGGGATCGAACGCGGAGAACGATTGAGCGCCGGCTCTGCTTGCGCACCCGGTGGCCGGGTGGAGCAGGAACGAGAGGGGTTAGGCGAGGCTCAAGGGCCCGGCCCCTTTGGGAAGAGGATCGCCCGGCAGCGAGGCAAGGAAGCCGAGGCTCCCCCCGGACTGCTAGGGCTGTTGTGAGCCGAGGGGGCGCTCCTCAAGTGGCGGTCGAGGGGCATTTACAGAGGCGCCTCTGCGCCCCTGGCAAAAAAAGTGTTCTGCGACTGCTTACTTTGCGTAATGGACGAGCCGCCCCTGTATATAAATGTCGTAAATAAATAAAATGATGATCAGAGAGATCGTGTGGGTCCTTGCCCTTAGCAAACTATAAGTTACTGTCTGTAATGGGGGGGGGGGGTCTTGTTCGACTTCACCGAGGGCCATTATATTTCGCACAGCCCACAGTGTGTATGTGGGAATAACCCAGAAAGAATTCCAGTGGAAGATCCGCACCTCTTGCTTTGTTGCTCCTACAAGCAAAACGAAGGCTTCTTTAAAGGAGACGAAACTCCTTCTGCATTTTCATCTGTTTTTATCCCGCCTTCCTAAAATATTTATCAGCCTTTACCCTGACATGTTCCGGGGAGCGTTGTATAATTCAAAGGGAGGACGCTACACACATAGACAGCCTCCCCATTACTATTATTATTATTTAAAGAGAAGAGTTAGAGGGTAATCATCCTCCGCCCTTTCTCTGCCCCTCCGGCTGCGGGATCCTGGCAAGGCCGTTCCGTCTGAGTGATCATTTGTATGTTTACTTCCTACAATCAGGTAGAAGTGCAGTTGCGGGATAAAGCAGAATGCATGAATAAAGAACTCGAACCCGGCTGATCTACCGTACTGAGCCGGAGCCGATTTGCAAAAAGCTGTGACAAGCTCTGACTGAAATCCTTTCTTTTGCTGACAGTACAGGGCAGGAAGAGAAGAGGGAGAGAAGGGCAGAGAGAGCAGGAGAGCACAGGAGACGGCATCAATCCAACACCGTCACGCTGCCCTTTTTCTTACCAGGCAAGCACAACACATTCTCCCACGCCATCCACCAAAACAACACAACAAATTAGAAACAACAACAGTGTTGTGGCTCCAGTCATTTCTGGAGGGCCGCACCCAGAAGGTGTTAGTGGGGGACTCCTGTTCAACGCCACAGCCTTTGACTTGTGGGGTTCCACAGGGCTCTATATTGTCCCCCATGCTGTTTAACATCTACATGAAGCCGCTGGGTGAGATCATCCAGAGTTTCGGGGTGCGGTGTCATCTGTACGCAGATGATGTCCAACTCTGTCACTCCTTTCCACCTGCTACTAAGGAGGCTGTTCAGGTCCTGAACCGGTGCTTGGCTGCTGTGACGGTCTGGATGAGGGCGAACAAACTGAAATTAAATCCAGACAAGACAGAGTTACTCCTGGTCAGTCGCAAGGCCGAGCAGGGTATAGGGTTACAGCCTGTGCTGGATGGGGTCGCACTCCCCTTGAAGGCGCAGGTTCGCAGCTTGGGTGTGATCCTGGATTCATCGTTGAGCCTGGATCCCCAGGTTTCAGCGGTGACCAGGGGAGCATTCGCACAGCTTAGGCCCATACCTCGGGAAGTCTGACTTGGCCACGGTGGTACACGCTCTGGTCACATCCCTCCTTGACTACTGCAACGCTCTCTACGTGGGGTTGCCCTTGAAGACGGCCCAGAAGCTTCAGCTAGTCCAGCGCGCGGCAGCCATGTTACTAACAGGAGCGGGACGCAGGGAGCATACAACGCCCTTGTTGTCCCAGCTCCACTGGCTGCCGATCTGCTACCGGGCCCAATTTAAGGTGCTGGTGTTGGCCTACAAAGCCCTAAACGGTTCCGTCCCAAAATACCTGTCTGACCGCATCTCGGCCTATGAGCCCACGAGGACCTTGAGATCGTCTGGGGAGGCCCTTCTCTCGATCCCGCCTGCTTCACAGGCACGTCTGGCGGGGACGAGAGAGAGGGCCTTCTCGGTGGTGGCCCCCTGGCTGTGGAACACCCTCCCTGTTGACATCAGACAGGCGCCCTCCCTTATGTCCTTCCGTAAGAGCCTGAAGACATGGCTATTCGAGAAGGCATTTAACTGAGTGCTACAGTAACTGGAAATGACAACTGGAACGGAATATGGACTACGAGATTGGTTATGATTCTACGATAAGACGGAGCGGATTATTTTTAGTATAATTAGATGATTGTGTATTAGTGATATGTTGGTTTTTTGTCGTCATGGCTTTATTGTAAATTGTCTTTTATATGTTGTACACCGCCGTGAGTCGCCCTAGGGCTGAGAACGGCGGTTAACAAATGCAGCAAATAAATAAATAAATAAATATAAATAAAAATGTAATGTTCGTTTGTGGGATTAACAGAACTCAAAAACCACTGGACGAATTGGCACCAAATTTAGACACAAGACACCTAACAACTAGGCTTGGGTAACCACGGAAAAATTTGGTTCTAAACTCGTTTCGTTTTTAGGGGGCCCTTGCGTTTCGTTTTTTTAAAGAATTCCGAAATTTTACTTTAAAAAAATTCGAAATATACAAAATTTCGTAAAATTACAAATCGATTCGTTAATGGCGGACGCGATTGCGCAATATGCTAAAAAACCTCCAAACGGGACAGGGGGAACTTCTGAAGCTTCCCTCTCCCTCTGTGGTTGACTGTTGGTGTGATAAAACAAACAACAACTATATTATATTATATTATATTGTATTATATTATATTATACGTTATTATGGAGCCCCCGGTGGCGCAGTGGGTTAAAGCACTGAGCTGCAGAGCTTGTTGATCGAAAGGTCGCAGGTTCGATTCCGGGGAGCGGCGTGAGCTTCCGCTGTCAGCCCTAGCTTCTGCCAACCTAGCAGTTTGAAAACATGTAAATGTGAGTAGATCAATAGGTACCGCTCCGGCGGGAAGGTAACGGTGCTCCATGCAGTCATGCCGGCCACATGACCTTGGAGGTGTCTACGGACAACGCTGGCTCTTTGGCTTTGAAATGGAGATGAGCACCACACCCCAGAGTCAGACATGACTGGACTTAATGTCAGGGGACTACCTTTACCTTTACCTTATACATTATTATAATATGATTATATTATATTGTTGTATATTATATTATAATATGATTATATTATATTATTGTATATTATATTATATATTATTATATTATATTATTATAATATTATTATTTTATATTATATTATATATATTACATTATAATATAATATATTACATATATTATATTATAATATACAATTATAATATAATATAATATAATATAATAATATAGTAATATTATATATAATATAATAATATAATATACAATACTATAATATAATAGCATTATAATAATATAATGTAATATAATATAATACATAATGTATATTATATTATTATAATATTATTATATTATATTATTATATATTATATTATAATTGTATATTATAAAATATAATTACGAAATTACGAAAATAATTACGAAAATTGGAAAAATTGTTTCGATTCTTAATTACTCCTCACACTATTCCTGCATGGCTCGATATTGGATCGTAAGCTAATTTAAATACGAATTAATAACGAATTACAAAATTAACGAACTGGATCGCCCAAGCCTACTAACAACCCAACGTATGTCCTTCACTCAAAAAATGATTTTGTCATTTGGGAGTTGTAGTTATTGGGATTTATAGTTCACCTACAATCACAGATCATTCTGAATCCCACCAACAATAGAATTGGGCCAAACCTCCCACACAGAACCCCCATGTGGGCCTCAGCAACGCATGGCAGGGGGCGGCTAGTAAATAAAATAAATAAGCAGCCATCTCACATAGGAACACAACTGCAACATTTTTGAGATTTCTTCTTCCCAGAGAGAACTGTACATTTTTCTCATATTTCTTTGATACTAAAACCCATTTCCCGCTCTGAGTGTATGTATGACAGGGGATTTAGCCATTGCTAATCCTGAAGCAACTTGTTTTGACAGACTCTTTATGGGAGCCTCCCACTGCCTTGTTCCTCCAATCTGTAATGCCCGATTTCCGGCAAAAGAGCAATTACTGGTTTGTCGCTGAGTATCATCCGCACTCATGAACTTCATGTATGTATACGGATAGCCAGAGGCGACCCTAAGTAATTTTCAATGGTAAGCAAACAGTATTTTGGAGCTCCCCCCCCCCCCCAAACCAATCATTGATATATATTTTCTGTTCGTCATGGGAGTTCTGTGTGCCATATTTGGTTCAATTCCATCATTGGTGGAGTTCAGAATGCTCTTTGATTTTAAGTGAACTATACATCCCAGTAACTACACTTGCCGCACTTGCTCCCTTGCTTGGCCCGCTTTGGGTCCAGAGGCGTGCCTGAAGACCCCGGCGTGTGCACCAAAAGTCACCTCTTCTCCTGACTTTCTCCTCAGCCATTGGGACCGAGAGAGAGAGAGAGAGAGAAAGAGAGAGAGAGAGGTGGAGATGCCCACCTTTCCTAAAGGTAGGCGCAAAAACAAAGGAGGGAGCAGAGGTGGGAGATACCTCCAGCCGGAGGGTCTCTCTCTCTCTCTCTCTCTTGGTCCCAATGGATGAAGAGAAAGTTAGGAGAAGAGGCGACTTTTGGTGCGCACTCTGGGGTCTTCAGACACGCCTCCAGAGAGAGAGAAGGAGAGAGGTGGAGAGGCCCACCTTTCCTGAAGGTAGGCGCAAAAACAAAGGAGGGAGCGGAGGTGGGAGATACCTCCAGCCGGAGGGTCTCTCTCTCTCTCTCTCTCTCTCTTGGTCCCAATGGATGAAGAGAAAGTTAGGAGAAGAGGCGACTTTTGGTGCGCACGCTGGGGTCTTCAGACACGCCTCCAGAGAGAGAGAAGGAGAGAGGTGGAGAGGTCCACCTTTCCTGAAGGTAGGTGCAAAAACAAAGGAGGGAGCGGAGGTGGGAGATACCTCCAGCTGGAGGGTCTCTCTCTCTCTCTCTCTCTCTCTCTCTCTCTCTCTCGGTCCCAATGGATGAAGAGAAAGTTAGGAGAAGAGGCGACTTTTGGTGCGCACACTGAGGTCTTCAGACACGCCTCCAGAGAGAGAGAAGGAGAGAGGTGGAGATGCCCACCTTTCCTGAAGGTAGGCACAAAAACAAAGGAGGGAGCGGAGGTGGGAGATACCTCCAGCCAGAGGGTCTCTCTCTCTCTCTCTCTCTCTCTTGGTCCCAATGGATGAAGAGAAAGTTAGGAGAAGAGGTGACTTTTGGTGTGCACGCTGGGGTCTTCAGACACGCCTCCGGACCCAGGTGGGGTGGCTCCACCCCTTGGCCCACCCACGGATTGGGGAGAGGAGAGGAGGTGCGTGGAGCGCCGGGGGATCAGGAAAGGGAGCCGGTCATGGGGAAGGGATCGAACGTGGAGAACGATTGAGCGACCCCCAGGTTGAGAACCGCTGCATTAAGACAAGGACGCAGAACAATAGCTTCAAACTAAAGGAAAGGAAATTCCATCTAAACATGAGGAAGAACTTCCTGACTGTGAGAGCTGTTCAGCAGTGGAACTGTCTGCCCTGGAGTGTGGTGGAGGCTCCTTCTTTGGAAGCTTTTAAACAGAGGCTGGATGGCCATCTGTCGGAAGTGCTTTGAATGCAATTTTCCTGCTTCTCGGTAGGGGGTTGGACTGGGTGGTCCATGAGGTCTTCCAACTCTCTGATTCTATGATTCTATGATTCTATCCTGCCTCTGGGCATCTGATGTCTGGAATTCATTTGGTTTGTCATGTGGTCTTCTCGGCAGATTCTCCAACACGAGACCCATGGGGAAAGCCAGCCTCTCTGCTGTTTACAATGTGCTTTTGGACCATAAAGATGGTTTTTTTTTTGGTCGGCTTAGTGGATGATCTGCGCCAGGAGGTCGACAGGGGGAGTGTGTCCCTGTTGGTGCTGCTGGACCTCTCAGCGGTCTTCGATACCGTCGACCACGGTATCCTCCTGGGATGCCTCGCGGGGATGGGTCTTGGAGGGACTGTTTTGCAGTGGCTCCGGTCATTCCTGGAGGGTCGATCTCAGAAGGTGTTGTTGGGGGACACCTGTTCAACCCCACAACCATTGTCTTGTGGGGTTCCTCAGGGCTCAATATTGTCTCCCATGTTGTTTAACATCTAGATGAAGCCGCTGGGGGAGATCATCCGGAGTTTTGGAGTGCGATGTCATCTGTACGCGGATGATGTCCAACTCTGTCACTCCTTCCCACCTGCTACTAAGGAGGCTGTCCAGGTCCTGAACCGGTGCCTGGCCGCTGTGACGGTCTGGATGAGGGCGAACAAATTGAAATTGAATCCAGACAAGACAGAGGTACTCCTGGTCAGTCGCAAGGCCGAGCAGGGTATAGGGTTACAGCCTGTGTTGGATGGGGCCGCACTCCCCCTGAAGACGCAGGTTCGCAGTTTGGGTGTGACCCTGGACTCATCGGTGAGCCTGGAACCCCAGGTTTCGGCGGTGACCAGGGGAGCATTTGCACAGCTAAAGCTTGTGCGCCAGCTGCGCCCGTACCTTGGGAAGTCTGACTTGGCCACGGTAGTCCACGCTCTGGTTACATCCCGTCTAGACTACTGCAACGCTCTCTACGTGGGGTTGCCTTTGAAGACAGCTCGGAAGCTCCAACTAGTCCAACGCTCGGCAGCCATGATTTTAACAGGAGCGGAGCGCAGGGAGCATACAACCCCCCTGTTGCGCCAACTCCACTGGCTACCGATCTGCTACCGGGCTGAATTCAAAGTGCTGGCGTTGGCCTTTAAAGCCCTAAACGGTTCCGGCCCAAGATACCTATCTGACTGCATCTCTGCCTATGAACCCACCAGGACTTTGAGATCTTCCGGGGAGACCCTGCTCTCGATCCTGCCTGCTTCTCAAGCTCGGCTGGCGGGGACGAGAGATAGGGCCTTCTCGGTGGTGGCTCCTTGGCTGTGGAACGCCCTTCCTACGGACATTAGACTAGCACCATCTCTAATGGTATTCCGCAAAAAGGTGAAGACCTGGCTGTTTGTGCAGGCGTTTGAGTAATTTAGTGCATTCTGGTAATGGAATATAGGAATGGAACAATGGACGACGAACCTGGACTACGCTTGGGTGATGAGAAGATTGGCTACGGTTGTTTTTCGTAATAATTGTGCATTGTAATTGCTTATTGGTAATTTATGGATAATGTGTTAAGTCAATTGTTATATGTTGCATGGAACCACTGCTGTTTCTACTGTCTTTACTGTTTGTGAACCGCTGTGAGTCGCCTTCGGGCTTGAGATACAGCCGTATAGAAGCAAAGTCAATAAATAAATAAATAAATAAATTCTCCTGGCTCTCAATGACATCATCAACAACAACAGCAAAACAGGGGTGGGTGCAGGCTGGCAACTTATGGAAGTTGCATCAACACAAGTGGTTTCTCGTACTTTCTAGACAAGAGGTCGTGCAAAGGTAGTATGTTCAAGTCAGGATCGCCAAGAGTGGCACTATATCGGCGTGATTGTTGTGCTTTCTAGGAGGTGTTGGAATGGTGGGTCCCAATGTGGACAAACATCCGCAACAAGCATGCTGTTTGGTGAACAGATGCGCTGCTGTGAAACAGGCAGTGCATGCTTGGTGTGGCATGGTGGGATCCAGTTTAGCTCCAGCATAGTATAACCTGGACAGAGTTTAAGTCTAGAGTAGCAGTTAGGAACAGTGTAACTTGTTTCTCAACCTTCCTAATGCTTCGACCCCTTAATTAATTAATTAATTTATCGTGTCATCAGCAACCATACCATTGTATTACATTTCTAACAGAGCAAAACAAACAAACAGATAAAAAAATACAGATTTTGCAACCTTGGTAGTTGATTAAATGTCCTTTGACCAGTATCTGGCCCCTTGGAGTGCTTCTGGTGTTGCCTCAAGAAGGTCCTCCATTGTGCATGTGGCAGGGCTCAGGTGCATCGCAGCAGGTGGTCAGTGGTTTGCTCTTCTCCGCACTCGCATGTCGAGGATTCCACTTTGTGGCCCCATTTATTAAGATAGGCTCTGCATCTCGTGGTGCCAGCGCGCAGTCTGTTCAGCGCCTTCCAAGTCGCCCAGTCTTCTGTGTGCCCAGGGAGGAGTCTCTCATCTGGTATCAGCCATTGATTGAGGTTCTGGGTTTGAGCCTGCCACTTTTGGACTCTCGCTTGCTGGGGTGTTCCAGCGAGTGTCTCTGTAGATCTTAGAAAACTATTTCTTGATTTAAGTCGTTGACATGCTGGCTGATACCTAAACAGGGGATGAGCTGGAGATGTCTCTGCCTTGGTCCTTTCACTATTGGCTGCTACTTCCCGGCGGATATCAGGTGGTGCGATACCGGCTAAACAGTATAATTTCTCCAGTGGTGTAGGGCGCAGACACCCCTTGATAATACGGCATGTCTCATGAAGAGCCACATCCACTATTTTAGTGTGGTGAGATTTGTTCCACACCGGGCATGCATACTCAGCAGCAGAGTAGCACAGTGCAAGGGCAGATGTCTTCATTGTATCTAGTTGTGATCCCCAGGTTGTGCCAGTCAGCTTTCGTATGATATTGTTTCTAGCACCCACTTTTTGCTTGATGTTCAGGCAGTGCTTCTTGTAGGTAAGAGCACGGTCCAGAGTGACTCCCAGGTATTTGGGTGCGCTGCAATGCTCCCGTGGGATTCCTTCCCAGGTAATAATCCTCAGAGCTTGGGATGCTTGTCTGTTCTTGAGATGAAAGGCACATGTCTGTGTTTTAGAAGGGTCGGGGATCAGCTGGTTTTCCCTGTAACAGGCAGTAAGAGCACCTAGAGCTTCGGAGAGCTTCTGTTCAACCATCTCAAAGCTCCCTGCTTGAGCAGTGATGGCATGATCATCAGCATAGATGAAACTCTCTGTCCCTTCTGGCAGTGGCTGGTCATTTGTGTAGATGTTGAACATGGATGGAGCAAGCACGCTTAATACAGTTCCTCATGTTGTGATGGCACCAACCACAACATTATTTTCATTGCTTCTTCAGAACTAGAATTTGCTACTGTTAGTAATCATAATGTAAATATCTCATATGCAGGATGGATTTTCATTCACCAGACCAAATTTGCCACAAATATTCAATACACTCAGTTTGAATACTGGTGGGGTTGAGGGGGGATTGATTTTGTCATTTGGGAGTTGTTGTTGCTGGGATTTATAGTTTGCCTATAACCAAAGAGCATTCTGAATTCCACCAACAACAGAGAGGAAACAAACAAGGACATCTAATCACCTCTCAACAAAAGATTGCTCCAGGCACTGTCAGGCCATTATAGGCTAATCAAGGTGCTCAGTTTAAACATTCACACCTAGCTCCAGCAGACAAGAGTCCTTTGTCCCACCCTGGTCATTCCACAGATATATAAACCCTTTTTCCTAGTTCCAACAGACCTCACTACCTCTGAAGATGCTTGCCATAGATGCAGGCGAAACGTCAGGAGAGAATGCCTCTAGACCATGGCCATTTAGCCCAAAAAAACCTACAACAACCCACTTCTTCAATGGACTCCATATCTCAGGACTATAAAAACAAAGGACGTAGCCTCTAGGAGCTAGACCAAGACGTTAATCCAAAGAATCAAACAATAACCTTGGCTAGGCTTGAGAGCCTAAAAGGTTATCGCCCAGCCATTTGGCAAACACTGGTCACCTTAAAACTGACAACTGGACATTTTTTCATTGTTTCCCTATTGCCTGCCTCTTCCACCTCATTGACTGAGCGGCCAAAGCAGGGCTCAGGCCACCATTGGCTCTCCTGCTGGCTCGCTGACGTCACAGCCAATCATAACAAAGCCAGCTCTGGGAGAGGGGGGGTGGGCATGGGAACTTTTGAGAGTTGGTAGACATCATCCCATTTTTATTTCACCGTGTCTATGCTTTTGATGTTATCTTTTCTACCTTCCGTGCCTACGAACCAGAAAGTTTTCCACCCAGACTCCCACTACACACGCCTATTTGCAGATGGAAAACTCATATTTGGATCGAGTGAGCAGAGCGATTCCATAGTGGCACGCCAAGGCCGTCTGGCGCGCCATGGGGACCTGGCTAGGTTGATGTAAGGACGGAAAAGATTCCTCCAAAGCCCCTTTCCCTCAAGCCCAAAGCCCTTTGGGGAGGACACCAGATGCATCTCTGCCAGATTCAAGATTCTGGCCTTGAGTCTTTTTTCCCTAGTCTCCTCCATCTCCCTTTTCCTCTCTTTCTTTTTCCTTCTTCTTCCTTCCCTCCTTCTTAATCTCCTCCTTCTCCTCTCTTTCTCCGGTTCCTCTGCCTTCCTTCCCAAACCATTCTTTCTTCTCTCCTTCCTCCTCCTCTTCCGTTTGTGTTCTGTTTTCTAAAAATCGGTTTATTCTCCAGATCCTCTTTTTACCCCATGCATATTTACTAATATTTTTTTTGTGCTCATGAATATGTTAGTATGCCATCAATAATGTATTGGCTGGCATCCGGGAGCATGGTTGCCTTGAAAAACAAAGCCACTCTGGAACACTATATATTTTTTTAGTTTTGCCTTTGTGTCTTGGCATCCTGAAGCTGCCGTTTTCTGCATCCGCCTCGCCCTCAGAAGTTCTCCCTCTTTGCCGCCTGTCAATACCTCCGAGGCTGCTCTCTGATGAAACCAAATCAAGGCAAACTGATGCCCTCTGATACAATCCTAGAGTTGGAAGAGACCTGGTGGGCCATACAAGAGAGGAGATTCCATCTGAACATTAGGAAGAACTTCCTGACTGTGAGAGCCGTTCAGCAGTGGAACTCTCTGCCCCGGAGTGTGGTGGAGGCTCCTTCTTTGGAAGTTTTTAAACAGAGGCTGGATGGCCATCTGTCAGGGGTGATTTGAATGCAATATTCCTGCTTCTTGGCAGAATGGGGTTGGACTGGATGGCCCATGAGGTCTCTTCCAACTCTTTGATTCTATGATTCTATGATCTCCACCAGCCAGCCCAATCTTTGCGATCTTCGGGCGAGGCCCTCCTTTCGCCCTTGCCAGTCTCTCAGACTCGCCTTGTGGGTAGTACAAGGGAGAGAGCCTTCTCCTCTGTGGCCCATCGACTCTGGAACTCATTGCCCGGAGAGAAAAGAAAGAAAGAAAGAAAGAAAGAAAGAAAGAAAGAAAGAAAGGAGAGAAAGAGGGAAGAAAAGAAAGAAGGAAACAGAGAAGGAAGCATGGAAGGAAAGAGTGAAAGAAGGAAGGAAAAAGATAGAGAAGGAAGAAAGGAGATAAAACAGGGATGAAAAGAAAAAGGGGGGAAGGAAAGAAAGAGGTAGAGAAGGTAAGAAAAAAGGAAAGGGAGGAAAGAGGTAGAGAAGGAAGAGAGAAAGAAGGAGGGAAGGAAAGAAGGAAAGTCAAAAGTATGGATAGAAGCAAAAAGCGAAGGAAGGAAGGAAAGAGGTAGAGAAGGAAGAAAGGAGAGAAAGTGGGAGGGAAGGAAAGAAGGAAAGTCAGAAGTAAAAAGCAAAGGAAGGAAGGAAAGAGGTAGAGAAGGAAGGAAGAGAAGGTAAAAAAAGAAAAGGGAGGAAAGAGGTAAAGAAGAGAAAGTGGGAGGGAAGAAAAGAAGGAAAATCAGAAGTATGGTTAGAAGCAAAAAGCAAAGGAAGGAAGGAAAGAGGTAGAGAAGGAAGGAAGAGAAGGTAAGAAAAAAAGGAAAGGAAGGAAAGAGGTAGAGAAGGAAGAAAGGAGAGAAAGGGAGAAGGAAGGAAAGAAGGAAAGTCAGAAGTATGGATAGAAGCAAAAAACGAAGGAAGGCGGGATAGAGGTAGAGAGGAAGAAAGAAAAGGTAAGAAAAAAGGAAAGGGAGGAAAGAGGTAGAGAAAGAAGAGAGAAAGTGGGAGGGAAGGAAAGAAGGAAAGTCAAAAGTATGGATAGAAGCAAAAAGCGAAGGAAGGAAGGAAAGAGGTAGAAAAGGAAGGAAAAGAAGGTAAGAAAAAAGGAAAGGACGGAAAGAGGTAGAGAAGGAAGAAAGGAGAGAAAGGGAGAAGGAAGGAAAGAAGGAAAGTCAGAAGTATGGATAGAAGCAAAAAGCGAAGGAAGGAAGGAAAGAGGTAGAAAAGGAAGGAAAAGAAGGTAAGAAAAAAGGAAAGGACGGAAAGAGGTAGAGAAGGAAGAAAGGAGAGAAAGGGAGAAGGAAGGAAAGAAGGAAAGTCAGAAGTATGGATAGAAGCAAAAAGCGAAGGAAGGAAGGAAAGAGGTAGAGAAGGAAGAGAAGGTAAGAAAAAAGGAAAGGAAGGAAAGAGGTAGAGAAGGACGAAAGGAGAGAAAGTGGGAGGGAAGGAACGAAGGAAAGACAGAAGTATGGATAGAAGCAAAAAGCGAAGGAAGCAAGGAAAGAGGTAGAGAAGGAAGAGAAGGTAAGAAAAAAGGAAAGGAAGGAAAGAGGTAGAGAAGGAAGAAAGGAGAGAAAGTGGGAGGGAAGGAAAGAAGGAAAGTCAGAAGTATGGATAGAAGCAAAAAGCGAAGGAAGGAAGGAAAGAGATAGAGAAGGAAGGAAGAAAAGTTAAGAAAAAAGGAAAGAGGTAGAGAAGGAAGAAAGGAAAGAGGTAAGAAAAAAGGAAAGGAAGGAAAGAGGTAGAGAAGGAAGAAAGGAGAGAAAGAGGGAGGGAAGGAAAGTCAGACGTATGGATAGAAGCAAAAAGCGAAGGAAGGAAGGAAAGAGGTAGAGAAGGAAGAAAGGAGAAAAAGAGGGATGAAATCTCAAGAGAGAGAGAGAAAGAGAGATTGTGTTGGGCTTAGAATCATAGAATCCTAGAATCAAAGAGTTCGAAGAGACCTCATGGGCCATTATCCAGTCCACCCCCATTCAGCCAAGAAGCAGGAATATTGCATTCAAATCACCCCTGACAGATGGCCATCCAGCCTTTGTTTAAAAGCTTCCAAAGAAGGAGCCTCCACCACACTCCAGGGCAGAGAGTTCCACTGCTGAACGGCTCTCACAGTCAGGAAGTTCTTCCTCATGTTCAGATGGAATCTCCTCTCTTGTAGTTTGAAGCCATTGTTCCTTGTCCTAATCGTTTTGTGCTTTAGCCTTGCGGACCTTTTACCTACAGGTGTTGGCTATTTGTTTGAATTCTTCTTTGGTGATTTCTCCCCTTTTCCACTTCTTGTGCATGTCTCCTCCTCTGAACGGCTCAACTGCTCTCACAGTCAGGAAGTTCTTCCTCATGTTCAGATGGAATCTCCTCTCTTGTAGTTTGAAGCCATTCCTCCATCGTGTCCTAGTCTCCAGGGAAGCAGAAAACAAGCTTGCTCCCTCCTCCTCCCTGTGGCTTCCTCTCACATATTTATATATGGCTATCATATCTCCTCTCATCCTTCTCTTCTTCAGGCTAAACATGCCCAGCTCCTTAAGCCGCTCCTCATAGGGCTTGTTCTCCAGACCCTTGATCATTTGAGTCGCCCTCCTGAGGACACATTCCAGCTTGTCATTATCTCTCTTGAATTGTGGTGCCCAGAATTGGACACAATCTTCCAGGTGTGGTCTAACCAAGGCGGAATAGAGCATGGGGAACAGGACTTCCATGGATCTAGACACTATGCTCCTCTTGATACAGGACAAAATCCTATTGGCTTTTTTTGCCACCACATCACATTGTTGGCTCATGTTTTACTTGTTGTCCACGAAAACTTGTAAGGTTGCTGGGGATCAAGGTGAACTCTGCGAAAGGAGAGGAAGGAAACCTCTGAATGTCACTTTTGTCAAACGGGCACTTTCCCACTTTGCCAGTAATTACTCGTCGTGGCATCCAGTCGGCCCATACGCTATTAATTAGTTGCTAGATGTATGGGAAAATGACAGCTTTGGGTAAGCGGCTTAATTGGCTGCGGAAAAGGACGGGGTCGTCAGGAAAAGAAGACGTTTTTGTCACCCAAAGTTTCATTCCTTCCCTTTCCATTGGGACGAGAAGGAGGCAGATTCTGCGAGAGGGACAAATGATCTAACTTTGGAGGCGGTGGTGTGCATGTGTGCATGATAAATGGCATTGCGGAGTGCCAGGACACCCAGCCCTCTCCAAATGCGCGCAGAGTTTCGTGGAGCACTTCATATATCTTGCAGATCAAGCCTTCTGGTGCTTTGGAGTTGCATTGTGAAGTGAGTAATAGCAGTGCCTTGCTAGGGCAATGGTTCAGTGCAGGGCATGTATTTTGTGAAGGTACACTGGAGAGCACCACTTGGAAGATGCCGAGTCCCACAGTTGCAAAGCCTTGCACAATGTTGTCTCAAGGATTTCTACTGCAAACTTTTTTCAGTGTGTGTATATATATATATGGCTGTGCCCTGCCACGCGTTGCTGTGGCCTATAGTAAGAATTGTTCAACATCTTTATTAATGACTTAGATGAAGGGCTAGAAGGCATGATCATCAAGTTTGCAGACGACACCAAATTGGGAGGGATAGCCAATAGTCCAGAGGACAGGAGCAGGATTCAAAACGATCTTGACAGATTAGAGAGATGGGCCAAAACTAACAAAATGAAGTTCAACAGTGACAAATGCAAGATACTCCACTTTGGCAGAAAAAAATGAAATGCAAAGACAAAGAATGGGGGACAATGCCTGGCTCGAGAGCAGGACGTGTGAAAAAGATCTTGGAGTCCTCGTGGGGAGGAAGGTAAACATGAGGCAGGAATGTGATGTGGCGGCAAAAAAAGCCAATGGGATTTTGGCCTGCATCAATAGGAGCCTAGTGTCTAGATGTAAGGAAGTAATGCTACCCCTCTATTCTGCTTTGGTTAGACCACATCTGGAATATTGTGTCCAATTCTGGGCACCACAATTCAAGAGAGATATTGACTCTAAGCTGGAATGTGTCCAGAGGAGGGCGACTAAAATGATCAAGGGTCTGGAGAACAAGCCCTATGAGGAGCAGCTTAAGGAGATGGGCATGTTTAGCCTAAAGAAGAGAAGGCTGAGAGGAGATATGATAGCCATGTATAAATATGTGAGAGGAAGCCACAGGGAGGAGGGAGCAAGCTTGTTTTCTGCTTCCTTGGAGACTAGGACGCAATGGAACAATGGCTTCAAACTACAAGAGAGGAGATTCCATCTGAACATTAGGAAGAACTTCCTGAATGTGAGAGCCGTTCAGCAGTGGAACTCTCTGCCCCGGAGTGTGGTGGAGGCTCCTTCTTTGGAAGCTTTTAAGCAGAGGCTGGATGGCCATTTGTCAGGGGTGATTTGAATGCAATATTCCTGCTTCTTGGCAGAATGGGGTTGGACTAGATGGCCCCGGAGGTCTCTTCCAACTCTTTGATTCTATGATTCTAGAGGTACAGATATCTGGACTATTATGAAAGAGAAGTACCTACCTATTCCTTCCCCCCTTTTTCTTCCCCTTCCCTCTTTTCTTCATTCTCTACCTCTTTCTTTCATTTCTTATTTCACTCTTTGGTTTCACCCTTCCCTCTCTCTTTCCTTCCTTCTCTCCCCCTTTATCTACTTCTTCATCTCCTTTCTTCCCTCCCTGTTTCCTTCATTCTTTCACTTTATATTTCCTTTTCTCCTTCCTTCTTTCTTTACATCTTTCCTGCATTCCCCTCCATTTTTCTTTCATTTCTACTTTCTCTTTGTCCTTTCCTTCCTTATTTCTCTCCCTCCTTCTCTCTTTCCTTCCTTCCCCCTTTCCCTCCTTCATTCCTTCCCTTTTTCTCTCCCTCCTTTCTTCTCTTCTTCCTTCCTTTGGTACCTCTTTCTTTCCTTCCTTCCTTCTCTCCCTCCTTCTCTCTTTCCTTCCTTCCCCCTTTCCCTCCTTCATTCCTTCCCTTTTCCCCTCCCTCCTTTCTTCTCTTCTTCCTTCCTTTGGTACCCCTTTCTTTCCTTCCTTCTCTCTCTCCCTCCTTCTCTCCTTCCTTCCTTCCCCCTTTCCCTCCTTCATTTCTTCCCTTTTTCCCTCCCTCCATTCTTCTCTTCTTCCTTCCTTTGGTACCTTTTTCTTTCCTTCCTTCCTTCTCTCCTTCCTTCTTTCTCTCCCTCCTTCTCTCTTTCCTTCCTTCCCCCTTTCCCTCCTTCATTCCTTCCCTTTTTCCCTCCCTCCTTTCTTCTCTTCTTCCTTCCTTTGGTACCCCTTTCTTTCCTTCCTTCCTCCTCTCCTTCCTTCTTTCTCTCCCTCCTTCTCTCTTTCCTTCCTTCCCCCTTTCCCTCCTTCATTCCTTCCCTTCCCCCCCTCCTTTCTTCTCTTCTTCCTTCCTTTGGTACCTCTTCCTTCTCTTCCTTCCTTCTCTCCTTCCTTCCTTCTTTCTCTTTCTTCCTTCTCTCTTTCCTTCCTTCCCCTTTTCCCTCCTTCATTCCTTCCCTTTTCCCCTCCCTCCTTTCTTCTCTTCTTCCTTCCTTTGGTACCTCTTTCTTTCCTTCCTTCCTTCTCTCCTTCCTTCTTTCTCTCCCTCCTTCTCTCCTTCCTTCCTTCCCCCTTTCCCTCCTTCATTCCTTCCCTTTTTCCCTCCCTCCTTTCTTCTCCTTCCTTTCTGTCTGTTCTCCCCCAATACCATGGTAGAGTCCCTTCTAACTCTATTCTAACATTATATTACGAGGGGTATTTTTTAAGTAAGGTCCGTTTTGTTGTAGACATTAGTAGTTCGCGCGCATATCGCAATGAGCGTGTGTGTCATGTACCGGCATGCCTCGGGAACAACTGTGCTCAGTTTCCGCTCTGTAGCTCACCTGTACGGTTCTGTTCTGTGCTTTAAAAATGTTTAAGATTATCAACTCACCCTCCGCATGTGAGGTTTGCTCAGTGATATGGTTTTTGTCAGCAAGGAACCTGCCTGCTGCAGAAATCCATCGACAGATTTGTGAAGTGTACGGAGATACTGTTATGAGTGAAAGCAAAGTGCGTAAGTGGGTACGACAATTCAAAGATGGCTGTGACAACGTCCATGATGAGGACCGCTCCGGTCGCCCTTCTTTGATTACAGACAATTTGATTTTAATCACACACTCAAATCTTTGGTTTTTGTGGTCCTCTGTTAGGAGTTTCGGGATCCAACGGGAGCACAGTTTCCTAAACTTTAGGTGTTCAGAAACAATGTTGTAAAGCACTGATCGTGGACACGTCAGGAAATTCGTTTGAGAGACCTGTGATTGTGAAGTGCCTGTTCTCACGAATCCTCGCTTCAACCGAAGCCACCAAGTCGTCTGTAATCAAAGAAGGGCGACCGGAGTGGTCCTCATCATGGACGTTGTCACGGCCATCTTTGAATTGTCGTACCCACTTACGCACTTTGCTTTCACTCATAACAGTATCACTGTACACTTCACAAATCTGTCGATGGATTTCTGCAGCAGGCAGGTTCCTTGCTGACAAAAACCGTATCACTGAGCGAACCTCACATGCGGAGGGTGAGTTGAGAGTCTTAAACATTTTTATAGCAGAGAACAGAACCCTACAGGTAAGCTACAGAGCGGAAACTGAGCACAGTTGTTCCCGAGGCATGCTGGTACACGACGTACGCTTTCGTTGTGGTATGCGCGTGAACTACTAGTCTCTACAACAAAACGGACCTTACTTAAAAAATACCCCTCGTATATAGTAGTATATATAACAATAATACATATAATATAATATGTATGTATTATATAGCAATATATATAATATATAATAGTAATATATAAAGTATTGTAATTATACACACACCAACCAGTGATCCAACATCCATCCATATATATGTGCATATGTGCATGTGTCTACACTGCCATATAATCCAGTCCTAAGTAGATAATCTGGATTTTACATGGCAGTGTGGAAGGGGTGACTTTGGGTGCATCTACACTGTAGATTTAATAAAGGAGGATAAAGCTGGTGAGGGGAGGAGAAAAAGGAAGGGAAGAAAAGGAGGAAGGGAAGAGAAGGGAGGGAGGGAAGGGAAGGGAAGGGAAGGGAGGGAGGGAAGGAAAGAAAGGGAGGGAGGGAAGGGAAGGGAAGGGAAGGGAAGGGAAGGGAAGGGAAGGGAAGGGAAGGGAAGGGAAGGGAAGGGAAGGGAAGGGAAGGGAAGGGAAGGGAAGGGAAGGGAGGGAAGAAAAGAAAGGGAGGGAGGGAGGAAAGGAAGGAAAGGAAGGAAAGAAAGGAAGGGAGGGAAGGGAAGGGAAGGGGGGAAGAAAAAAGGGAGGGAGGGAAGGCAGGGAAGGAAAGAAAGGGAGGGAGCGAGGAGTGAGGGAGAAAAGGAAAGGAAGGGAGGGAGGAGGGAAAGGAAGGAAGAGAGGGAGGGAAAGAAGTAAAGGAAGGAGAAGGAAGGGAAATAGAGAAAGGGAGGAAGGGAAGGAGGGGATTGGACTGGATGGCCTTTAGGGTTCCCTTCCAAATGGTTGGGCATCTGTTGTGAGGGCTTTGATGGTGTCTTCCTTTACTGTCAAATGACGTTGGGCTGGATAATAGGACTGGGCAGTTTCATTTCGTTAATTCGTAATTCGTTAAAAATTCGTTATTTTTTTTTTGCTAACGAAGCGATAACGAACCATTCTGGAGCAACTTAAAAACGAAACGAATTTTTCAATTCGTTTCGTAAATGCTTCGTATTTCGTTATGTATTCGTTTCGTTATTGGTTTGAGGTCGTTTCGTTATTATTTCCGCATGTCTGGGGCCAGTTTTATAGTTGTTTTTTGTTTAATTAGTGAAAAAAAATTATAATATCACTCAACAGTCAACAACAGAGGGAGAGGGAAGCTTCAGAAGTTTTTTTAGCGTATTGCGCGATCGCGGCCGCCATTAACGAATCGATTCCTTATTGTTTCGTTATTGTTTTGTAATTTTTTTACCATTTACGAAATTTCGTCAATATCGAACTTTTTTTAAGGAAAATTTCGGAATTCTTTTAAATATCAAAACGCAAAAAACCCCCAAAAACGAATCGATTTTAGAAAATTTTTCCGTTGTTACCCAGGCCTACTGGATAGTCTTTGGGGCTCCTTTCCAAGCAATGTCTGTTTCGTGTGTCCCTATTGCCCCCATCATGGCACCTTCCTCCCTCTCCTGTGAGTTTTGTTGCCAAATTTGGGGTCATTTGGCCCCATCGTTTTTTGTTTTTAAGGTACTCATTATGCACAGAGCATTTATATATATATGGATTATTATTATTGCTTTGCATTAGGACTTGCATAGGAAATATCTACCGTCCTCAAAATTTGGGGAGATATCGAAAACATTATTTTTGATAGTGACGGGTGATTCTGAAAGAGATGTCAGGATGAAAATGTTTGGGAAAATGGTCAGAAAATGTGTGTGTTGGTGACAGAAATCCCAAGAAGCTCGTACAGATAAGAGGTGGTGAACTGCATCTCTATTTGTTTCTGCAACCTGAACATAGATGCTCTAACATGGGACAAAAGCCGGTTCCATGGGGGAACTTAACACACGGGTAAAATCCTAACCACATTCTTGTCATTTAGTACAGCTAAACCTAAACTGTTGACGCTGTCTCCTTTTGAAAAATAATCTCGGTCTGGAGTTCTTAGGGAAGGAGGTGCTTCTGCAGAATTAATGTGACAGGAAGTGACTTGTCCTGGATTCCAAGGTTGCTCTGAGTTCTTACCGCCTTATCATTTCCCTTGTCTAATCGCTTAATTACCTTGGTCTCATTTGATCTCATTTTGAAGGTGACCAAATATAGCAACTGCAGCAGCCCTCGCAACTACCAAGGCAGAAACTTTCACTGTTAGACTTGAAGACAGAGAGCGACTTTTTTGGGGGGAAAGAACGAGCCCAGATTCACATTTGGTGCAGCTTTAGCATCGGGATTGTAACCAAGGTGGGGATACAGGGCTGTCGCCTGCAAGGTGGAACTGTAAAGGTGGCGCAAGTCCTCATCGAAGCATGTAGTGTGTTCTTTTCATGTCAGAGTAAACACGGGCCCATTTTCACATCACTTTATTTATTTATTTAACTTGTATACCGCTACTCCCAATTTGGCTCGGAGCAGTTTACAGAAACAGATTAAAACAAAAAATATTCATAACAATAACAATAGGGAGCGAGAACAGGCATAGCCCGGATTGTTCACCCATCAAAAGCTTGCCGGAAAAGAAAAGTTTTACAGGCTTTCCGAAAAGCAAGTAGGTCTCGGATGGTTCGAGTTTCGACCGGCAAGGCATTCCATAAATAAGGGGCCATGATCGAGAAGGCTCTCTGCCTAGTAGAGGACAGATGATAAGTCCGGATGTTGGGGACTGCAAGCAGATTTTGGTCTTCAGACTGAAGTAATCTCTGGGGTTGGTAGGGGGATTGGTAGGGGGATACGCCGGCCCCAGACCTCATAAGGCCTTAAAGGTTAGTACCAGCACCTTGAAATCGGAAGCCAGTGCAGCTGTTGGAGGATTGGGGTAATACGACACCTCGTCGGCACCCCGGCAAGAAGATGAGCCGCCGCATTTTGAACCAGCTTCAGTTTCCAGATCACTGACAAAGGAAGGCCAATGTAGAGGGCGATACAGTAGTCAAGTCTTGAGATGACTGTCGCCTGGATCACTGTAGCCAGGTCGTTCCTAGATAGGAAGGGAGCCAGTCGTCTAGCCTGACGTAGATGGAAAAACGCAGATCTGCTCACAGCAGAGACCTGGGCCTCCATTGTGAGCAGCAGAGGGTACAATAAGACACCCAGACTTTTTACAGAAGGTGACGGACATAGTGTCTCGCCATCCAGGGTAGGCAGCTGGATCTTCCTCCCACCCGGACGGCCCAGCCAAAGGATCTCCGTCTTCGCTGGGTTCACCCTCAACCTGTGGCACGCAACATCCAGTAACGGCCTCAAGGCACTGATGGAAATTTTCGGGTAGTCCGGCCGGCCCTCCTTCCTCAAAATGAGCTGAGTGTCATCAGCGTACTGGTGGCACTCAAGCCCAAAGCTTTGCACCAGTCGGGCAAGTGGTCACATATAGATGTTAAATAACAGAGGAGAGAGAATGGCTCCTTGCGGGACCCCGCATACTAGCGGAGACCTCTCAGAAACCATCCCTCGCCTCACCACACGCTGCCCCCGATTCATAGAATCATAGAATCATAGAATCAAAGAGTTGGAAGAGACCTCATGGGCCATCCAGTCCAACCCCATTCTGCCAAGAAGCAGGAATATTGCATTCAAATCACCCCTGACAAATGGCCATCCAGCCTCTGTTTAAAAGCTTCCAAAGAAGCAGCCTCCACCACACTCCAGGGCAGAGAGTTCCACTGCTGAACGGCTCTCACAGTCAGGAAGTTCTTCCTAATGTTCAGATGGAATCTCCTCTCTTGTAGTTTGAAGCCATTGTTCCGCGTCCTAGTCTCCAAGGAAGCAGAAAACAAGCTTGCTCCCTCCTCCCTGTGGCTTCCTCTCACATATTTATACATGGCTATCATATCTCCTCTCAGCCTTCTCTTCTTCAGGCTAAACATGCCCAGTTCCCTAAGCCGCTCCTCATAGGGCTTGTTCTCCAGACCCTTGATCATTTTAGTCGCCCTCCTCTGGACACATTCCAGCTTGTCAATATCTCTCTTGAATTGTGGTGCCCAGAATTGGACGCAATATTCCAGGTGTGGTCTAACCAAAGCAGAATAGAGGGGTAGCATGACTTCCCTAGATCTAGACACTATGCTCCTCTTGATGCAGGCCAAAATCCCATTGGCTTTTTTTGCTGCCACATCACATTGTTGGCTCATGTTTAACTTGTTGTCCACGAGGACTCCAAGATCTTTTTCACACGTACTGCTCTCGAGCCAGGCGTCCCCCATTCTGTATCTTTGCATTTCATTTTTTCTGCCAAAGTGGAGTATCTTGCATTTGTCACTGTTGAACTTCATTTTGTTAGTTTTGTTAGTGTGCAAGCCAGAGTGACTCCCAGGTTTTTAGGTCTCCAGTGGGATTCCTTCCCAGGTCATTCTCAGGGCTTGAGATGCCTGTCTATTAGGGCTGGGCGGTTTCGTTTCGTTAATTCGTAATTTGTTAATAATTCGTTAATTTTTTCAATTACAAAACGATAACAAACCATTCTGGAGCAATTATTTAAAAAAACGAATTTTCAAAAACGTTTTGTAAATGCTTTGTATTTCGATATTGTATTCGTTTCGTTATTGTTTTGAGGTCATTTCGTTATTATTTCCGCATGTCTGGGCCAGTTTTATGGTTTAATTAGTGAAAAAAATTATAATATCACACCAACAGTCAACAACAAAGGGAGAGGGAAGCTTCAGAAGGTTTTGGAGGTTTTTTAGCGTATTTCGCGGTCGCGTCCGCCATTAACGAATCGATTCGTTATTGTTTCGGAAATCGATTCGTTAATTTTTTACCATTTACGAAATTTCGTAAATATCGAACTTTTTAAAAGGAAAATTTTGTAATTATTTTAAATATTGAAACGAAAAAAACCCCCAAATACAAATTGATTTTAGAAACAATTTTTTCCGTTGTTACCCAGGCCTACTGTCTATTCTTAAGGTGAAAAACACACATCTGTCTTTTAGATGGATTAGGAATAAGCTGGTTTTCCCTATAATAGGCGGTAAGAGAATCTAAAGCTTTTGAGAGCTTCTGTTCAACCATTTCAAAGCTCCTTGCTTGGGCAGTGATTGCATGATCGTCAGCATAGATGAAACTCTCTGTCCCTTCTGGCAGTGGCTGGTCATTTGTGTAAATGTTAAACATTGATGGAACAAGTACGCTTCTCTTTTGTTCTTTTAATTTCGCCATCTGCTTCTCTGGCCCTGGCTATCAACCAAAAGGCTCCTGTTTTGTTTCTGAAGGAACTTCAGAAACAAATGGAGCAGAAGCATGTCTTATTTTTGGACAAAAGAATAAATCCCCTTCCATAGCACACAGGTTTCTGGGCATAAGTTTGGGGAGGTTGCCACATCTTTCCAGTTAACTCTTCTCATCTGATGAGGCCAGCTTGTTTTCTGCCACTTTAGGGACTAGCACACAAACCAACGGAGTCATAGTAATTCTATGACTGGATGGATTTAATTCTGGATGAGCAGGCAGACCTGGCGTGCATTACGGAGACCTGGTTGGATGAAGTTGGAGGTGTAAATTTAACCCAGCTTTGTCCACCAGGCTTCTTCGTGCAGCATCGGCTGAGACCTGGAGGGCGGGGAGGCGGGGTCGCAGTGGTCTATAAGGATTCCATCTCCATGACCAGGTGTCCCATCCTACAGTCAACCATTTTTGAATGTGTCCACCTGAGGGTAGGTGACCGGGACAGAATAGGGATTCTGCTAGTGTACCGTCCACCCCACTGCACTACAGTCTCGCTACCTGAGCTAGCGAGGTTGGTCTCGAGCCTGGCATTGGAGTCCCAATGGCTCATTGTGCTGGAGGACTTCAACATCCATGCCGAGTCCACCCTAACAGGAGCAGCTCAGGATTTCATGTCTTCCATGGCATGAAATCCAGAAAACCTGGCTTTTTGAACAGGCCTTCCCAAATATGGCATAGATATATGATATTATGGACAACTAACGATGCAACTGGATAATGATTTGAGACAGAGACACTTTGATAATGTTTTAAATATTGTGTATAACTTTTATGTTTTGTTGTTAGTATTTTATATTATTAATGACTGTTTTATTTTGTTGTATCTGCTCTGGCATCAAATTGTTGTTAACCGCTCCGAGTCGCCCTTGGACTGAGAGGGGCGGTATATAAATGTAGCAAATAAATAAATAAATAAATAGTACGAAAAAAGAGTTTCCATCTGAATATAATAAGTTGTTGCCTTTCAGAGCTGTGTGTCCAAAGAGCAGGCTCCCTTAGATAGTGAAGGAATCTCCTTCTTTGGAGGGCTTCAACAAGAGGTTGGACGGGCATCTTTTAGGAGTGTGGTGGTTGTGGGTTCCTGAAGGGGGTTGGACTAGATGTCCCTTGGGGTCTCTTCCAACTTTATGCATTCCTATGATGCACCACAGTATGTTGGGCAGATCTCCCCACGTCCTCGCTATTCATCCCATGGAGCAGCTTCTCCTTCTCCCCGCTCTCCCTCCCTCCCTCGCTTCCTCCCCGCAATCTTCCAGCAGGCCAGGGGAAAAAATAAATCAAATTCCGTATATTCCCAGGGCAATTTCAACTTTAAAAAAGGATATCAACATGAAGGACAATTGCAGTGTTGAGCTGTCATCTTGTCCCCACAGGTACCATGAAAAATTACTGCCAATAAAATAACATTTTTCAAAATGTGACACTACCCTTAAATTTATCTTCCACAATAAATGGGTTCTGGGAGAGAATTTCAGTCCATTTGAGCATAAACTATTCTTCAAGCACTCAATAATAGATTACAAATGAATTGCATTATTAATTTATAATAGAATAATTGTTTTGCTTCAACAGTCACTTTCAAGAATTCAGGCAGTAATTTTCTCTGCTTCTTTATCATCTTAAAGATATTTTCCCCACAGGAAAGAAAAAAATAAGACGAGAAGAAAAGGGGAACAAGAAAGAAAGAAAGGAAGGAAAGGGAGGGAGTTGAATGTGGGTTCAAATGGGCAACTCGCATGACGGAAATCCCGGAATTGTATATTCAAGGCCAATGGGAATTTGAACTTTTGCTCAGCTTGCCTTCTCAAAATATTGCTTGCCATGTTGTAGTTTAAAGGCACAAAGAAGTTGTTGGAACCAGATCCTCGAAATACATTCTGTACCATGCCTCTCCATTCAAAAAGAACCCCAAGAGCAGATTGGGGGGAAGAGCCGTAAATCCATTTGGGAAATCATCTTTTGCAGAAACAAGTCTTAGGTTCGCTCTCCAGCTTTTCCAGTCTTAAAACAAATTAGAGTATCGTGTCTAGAAAAGTTTTTGGCTGAGATCCTGAATATTTGGTTAATGTAGTTTCCTTAGAATCATAGAATCATGGAATCAAAGAGTTGGAAGAGACCTCATGGGCCATCCAGTCCAACCCCATTCTGCCAAGAAGCAGGAATGTTGCATTCAAATCACTCCTGACAGATGGCCATCCAGCCTCTGTTTAGAAGCTTCCAAAGAAGGAGCCTCCACCACACTTCGGGGCAGAGAGTTCCACTGCTGAACGGCTCTCACAGTCAGGAAGTTCTTCCTCATGTTCAGGTGGAATCTCCTTGTAGTTTGAAGCCATTGTTCCTTGTCCTAATCCCCATGGAAGCCAAAGCTTGACTTGAACCAGGAACAAGAGAATTTAAGCTTAGCTTCTCACTCTAATGCAGCGTTGCCTGAAGTGACCTTAATATAAACAATAGGGCTGGGCGGTTTCGTTCGTTAATTTCGTAATTCGTTAATAATTCGTATTTAAAGTAGCTTACGATCCGATATTGAACCATTCAGGAGCAACTAAAAATCGAAACGAATTTTTAAAATTTATTTCGTATTGTTTCGTAATTGTTTCGAAATCGTTTCGAAATCGTTTTGTTATTATTTCGTTATTATTTCCGTATGTCTGGTGCAAGTTTTATAGTTGTTGTTTGTTTTATCAGTGATAAAAAAATAAATTATCACACCAACAGTCAACAACAGAGGGAGAGGGAAGTTCCCCCTCTCCCATTTGGAAGGTTTTTTTAGCGTATTGCACAATTGCATCTGCCATTAACGAATCGATTCGTTATTGTTTCAAAATTGTTTCGTATTTTCAGAAATTTTGTATATTTCGAACTTTTTTAAAGGAAAATTTCGGAATTCTTTTAAAAAACGAAACGCAAAAACCCCCTAAAAACGAATCGAGTTTAGAAACAATTTTTTCCGTGGTTGCCCAGCCCTAATAAACAACTTGTTGTCTAATCGACACCCATGAAATCGTTTGTTTTCCCCTGAATTTCCTTCACAACTTTCCCACGTAATCCCTCTGAACGATGCAATCTATTTTTGGCTCTGATTTGTAAATGTAGGCTTTTCTTGACCTCTGTAGTTGCATGTGGTTTCTCACTCAGCTCTTCACTCGATTACTTATTTGCTGTTGCTACTTCTGAATGCCCTTGAGACCCTGCACTTTCTGAGTCAGTTTTCTCACAGAGAGAATCATAATTTCCCACACTTGAATTTCCCAGACTTGAGAGCCCATGTCTTTGCATCACAGGAAAGTTCCAGAAGTTACAAAGTCCAGGAACAGCCAGAAATTACAGCCAGAGGTCCATAATCCAAGAAGGTATAACTAGTAAAACATGAGTACATGAAAAGGAACATAGAAAACTTCCAGGATATATTAAATCCAAAACCAAAGCTTGACTTGAACCAGGAACAAGAGAATTTAGGCTTAGCTTCCCACTCTAATGCAGCATTGCCTGAACTGACCTTGTTGTCTAATCGACACACATGAAATCATTTGTTTTCCCCTGAATTTCCCTCACAACTTTCCCACGTAATCCCTCTGAACGATGCAATCTATTTTTGGCTCTGATTTGTAAATGTAGGCTTTTCTTGACCTCTGTAGCTGCATGTGGTTTCTCGCTCAGCTCTTCACTCGATTCCTTATCTGCTGTTGCTACTTCTGACTCCCCTGAATGCCCTTGAGACCCTGCACTTTCTGAGTCAGTTTTCTCACAGAGAGAATCATAATTCCCCAGACTTGAGAGCCCGTGTCTTTGTGCCACAGGAAAGCTCACAATCCTCTCTAAACCATCAGTTAAGGCATCAGATATATGCTTCAGCCCATGCCTACCTGCAAAGCTGAAGAAACCAGATTTAGATTGCTCGGTTCCTTCCAGTTACCGCCCAGTTTCGAATCTCTTGTTCCTGGGCAAGGTGATGGAGAGAGCAGCAGCAGAGCAGTTGCAGCACTTCCTAGACGACACAGCCGGACTAGATCCCTTCCAATCCGGCTTTCGTGTGGGGCATGGGACAGAGACTGTGCTGGTCTCCATCAGGGATCGCCTTCCATGCCAGCTTGACCAGGGCGGGTCAGCGCTGCTTGTGTTATTGGATCTCACAGCAGCTTTGGACACAGACGACCACCATCTTTTGACCCACCACCTTGCTGCTGTTGCTGGAGTCAGGGGGACAACTTTAAATTGGCTGTGCTCCTTTCTTCTCAACCGTGGACAGCGAGTGGAGAGGGAGGGCCTGGTCTCTGAGAGGTCCCCTCTCTCTCTCTTGTGGGGTTCCTCAGGGGGCCATTCTCTCTCCTCTGTTGGTTAACATCTATATGTGACCACTTGCTCAGCTGGTTCGAGGTTTTGGGCTGGAGTGTTACCAGTACGCCGATGACACTCAGCTGGTGCTGAAGATGGAAGGCCGACCGGACTCTGTACCCGATTCCTTCCATCAGTGCCTCAATGCCGTGACTGGATGGCTGCGTGCCAGCAGGTTGAGGGTGAATCCAGCAAAGACGGAGATCCTATGGCTGGGTCGACCGGGCAGTGGGGATATCCAGCTGCCTACCCTGGATGGCGAGGCGCTACGCCCGTCCTCGTTGGTCAAGAGCCTGGGAGTCCTTTTGGACCCTCTGCTGAGGATGATGGAGGCCCAGGTCTCTCTCCGCCGTGAGCAGAACCGCCTTCTTTCCCCTGCGGCAGGCTAGACGGCTGCCCCCCTCCCTGTCCAGGGACGACCTTGCTACGGTGATCCAGGCTACGGTCATCTCAAGACTAGACTACTGTAACGCCCTCTACATTGGCCTTCCTCTGTCGGTAATCCGGAAGCTCAAGCTGGTACAAAACGCAGCTGCTCGGCTTCTTGCGGGAATTCTGATGAGATGCCACATCACCCCAATCTTACTACAGCTGCATTGGTTACCCATTGAGCACCGGATCACTTTCAAAGTGATGTTACTCAGCTTTAAGGCCTTGCATGGTCTGGGGCCGATGTACCTGAGGGACCGCCTCACCCCCTCCCAACCCCAGAAATCCCTCCATTCTGAGGACCAAGATTTGTTGGAAATTCCCAGTGTCAAGACCTTGCGTCTAACAGCAACCAGACGCAGAGCCTTCACAGCAGTGGCACCATCACTCTGGAACACTCTGCCACGTGAAGTCCGTGCCTTGCAGGACTTATCAGCTTTCCGCAGGGCTTGTAAGACATATCTATTTCGACAGGACTTTGATCTTTGATATTACTGTTTTTAAATTGTTTTAAATTGTTTTTAAATTGTGTTAGATTTTAGCCTGTTCTTGTAAGCCGCTCCGAGCCCCAGGGGAGTGGCGGCATAGAAGTTCAAATAATAAATAAATAAATAAAGCAAACCATGGCGAGTGCAAGGCAAGGAACGGCACATCCTCTAGCAAACAGATGGCTTTCACCACTTGAATGAACACCTCTTCATTAGGGCTGGGCAACCACGGAAAAATTTGTTTCTAAACTCGATTCGTTTTTTGGTATTCGATATTTAAAAGAATTCTGAAATTTTTCTTTAAAAAAGTTCGATATTTACAAAATTTCGTAAAATTACGAAATGAATACGAAACGAATACGAATCGATTCGTTAATGGCGCTAAAAAACTTCCATATGGGACAGGGGGAACTTTTGAAGCTTCCCTCTCCCTCTGTTGTTGACTGTTGGTGTGATATTTATAATTTTTTTTCACTGATTAAACAAACAACAACTATAAAACTTGCCCCAGACATGCGGAAATAATAACAAAACGATTTCGAAACGATTTCTAAACGAATACGAACCGAATACGAAGCAATTACGAAACGAATTGAAACATTCGTTTCGTTTTTTAGATGCTCCTGAATGGTTCGTTATCGCTTCGTAATAAAAAAAAACGAATTTTTAACTAATTACGAAATTACGAAACGAAACCGCCCAGCCCTACTGTTCATATATCGTTTAGTGCTGAGGCTCAGAATAAGACACCTTTACATTTGTCATTTATGGCACTTAAATCCCCACGAAACTCCCTCGGCATTGTTCTTTCTGTATCCTTTTGGTTCCTGGTTGGCTCCGTGCCTTCTCCCACTCCATGTGTTTGCTGTTCTTTTATGGGCAAATGGTTGGTTTCACTATGATTGTCATCACATCACGTTCCTGACATTGCTGTTGCCCATAAATGGCCTGTTTGCGTACTCACACCTGTTTTCAATTCCCTCAAAAGAAAAGAAAAAATAGTATTTGGAGACAGGCTTTGTTTCCTGCCCTGCTCTTTCTTCATGCCAAGCCCAATCCTGCTCTTTCTGCTGCAAGTCAATGATTTGTGGAGTCGCTACAAAGGAGTCAATCCATAAACATTCCGGGAGGAAAGGAAAAGGTCTTGTTTATTTCCTCCGCTCTGGAAGATGTTGCAGAGCCTGGGTTGAAGATGACATAAATACAGGCAGGAGTCGGAGAAAATGATTTCTGGTTACAGCATGGGATGATTAAGACCAATTTAACATGACTTCATAAACACATTGTCCTCTTTTGGGTTCTGAAGGACTGAAGGCAAGGGCGGCTTGTCCATTACGCAAAGTAAGCGGTCGCAGAACACTTTTTTTGCCAGGGGCGCCTCTGTAAATGCCCCTCGACCGCCACTTGAGGAGCGCCCCCTCAGCTCACAACAGCCCTAGCAGTCTGAGGGAGCCTCGGCTTTCTTGCCTCGCTGCCGGGCGATCCTCTTCCCAAAGGGGCCGGGCCCTTGAGCCTCGCCTAGCCCCTCTCGTTCCTGCTCCACCCGGCCACCGGGTGCGCGAGCAGAGCCGGCGTTCAATTGTTCTCCGCGTTCAATCCCTTCCCCATGACCAGCTCCCTTTCCTGATCCCCCGGCGCTCCACCCGCCTCCTCTCCTCTCCCCAATCCGCGGGTGGGCCAAGGGGGGAGCCGCTGCGCCTGGCCCATTTCGGGTCCGGAGGCGTGTCTGAAGACCCCAGCGTGCGCACCAAAAGTCACCTCTTCTCCTGACTTTCTCTTCAACCATTGGAACCAAGAGAGAGAGAGAGAGAGAGAGAGAGAGAGCCCCTCTGGCTGGAGGTATCTCCCACCTCCGCTCCCTCCTTTGTTTTTGCGCCTGCCTTCAGGAAAGGTGGGCATCTCCACCTCTCTCTCTCTCTCTCTCTCTTGGTCCCAATGGCTGAGGAGAAAGTCAGGAGAAGAGGTGACTTTTGGTGCACACGCCGGGGTCTTCAGGCACACCTCCGGACCCAAAGCGGGCCAGTCAAGGGAGCAAGTGCGGCAAGTGTAGTTACTGGGATGTATAGTTCACCTACAATCAAAGAGCATTCTGAACTCCACCAATGATGGAATTGAACCAAATATGAAATCCCACGATGAACAGAAAATATATATCAACTAGCTGTGCCCTGCCACGCGTTGCTGTGGCCTATAGAAAAACTTATCAAAGTTGAGGTAGATATCTGGACTATTATGAAGGAGAGGTAACTACCTATTCCTTCCCCCTTTTCCTCCCCCTTTCTCTACGCCGTTTTGTGAGTGTGTTGTTGTGTTGTTTTTCATTTTGAGTAGATATGTTTGTACCTTGTGGGTTGTGTTATGGGCACGGGGATTTTAGTTAAGTTTCGTTGGGGGATTTTTGAGTTTTGTTGTTTTGCCGTTTTGTGAGTGTGTTGTTGTGTTGTTTTTCATTTTGAGTAGATATGTTTGTACCTTGTGGGTTGTGTTATGGGCATGGGAATTTTGGTTAAGTTTCGTTGGGGGTTTTTGAGTTTTGTTTCCTCGTTGGATGCCCCTAACAAATTTATATATATAGATAATTGGTTGGGGGAGGGGGCGCCAAAATACTGTTGGCTTACCGTTGAAAATTACCTAGGGCTGCCTCTGACTGAAGGCCTTTATTATTCAAGACAGCTGTGCTTGAAGTTGGGACTATAGTTTGTTGGACAGAAGCTGGGTCTGCACTGGGCTGTTTGCTAAAGGTTGGTCCTCATGGAGACTGGACAAGTCTCCATGAGACTGGAGACTTGTCCAGTGGAGCCTCATGGAGACTGGACTCTACCCTCTAAATCTCTCTTCTGGCCTGTAGCAAAAGGTTTGGGGAAATATTTGAGCATCCAATGACTGATCAAGACCAAACTTGGCACACATTTATTTATTTATTTTATTTATCATGTCAGGCAACTGAACTGCTGTATTACATTTTTGACATAACAAACAAACATACAAAAGGCACAGAGTTTGCAAGCTTGGTAGTTGATTAAATGTCCTTTGACCAGTATCCGTCCCCTTGGAGTGCCTCAGGTGTTGCCGCAAGAAGGTCCTCCCTTGTGCATGTGGCAGGGCTCAGGTTGCATTGCAGCAGGTGGTCAGTGGTTTGCTCTTCTCCACACTCGCATGTCGTGGATTCCACTTTGTGGCCCCATTTCTTGAGGTTGGCTCTGCATCTCGTGGTGCCAGAGTGCAGTCTGTTCAGCGCCTTCCAAGTCGCCCAGTCTTCTGTGTGCCCAGTGGGGAGTCTCTCATTGGGTATCAGCCATTGATCGAGGTTCTGGGTTTGAGCCTGCCACTTTTGGGCTCTCGCTTGCTGAAGTGTTCCAGCAAGTGTCTCTGTAGATCTTAGAAAACTATTTCTTGATTTAAGTCGTTGACGTGCTGGCTGATACCCAAACAGGGGATGAGCTGGAGATGTCTCTGCCTCAGTCCTTTCACTATTGGCTGCTACTTCCCGGCGGATGTCAGGTGGTGCAATACCAACTAAGCAGTGTAATTTCTCCAGTGGTGTAGGGCGCAGACACCCCATGATAGTGCGGCATGTCTCATTAAGAGCCGCATCCACTGTTTTAGTGTGGTGAGATGTGTTCCACGCTGGTCATGCATACTCAGCAGCAGAGTAGAATAGCACAAGAGAAGATGTCTTCACTGTGTCTGGTTGTGATCCCCAGGTTGTGCCAGTCAGCTTTCGTATGATATTGTTTCTAGCACCCACATTTTGTTTGATGTTCAGGCAGTGCTTCTTGTAGGTCAGAGCCTGGTATTTGGGTGCGCTGCAATGCTCCAGTGGGATTCCTTCCCAGGTCATAATCCTCAGAGCTCTGGATGCTTGTCTGTTCTTAAGGTGAAAGGCACATGTCTGTGTTTTAGATGGGTTGGGGATCAGCTGATTTTCCCTGTAATAGGCAGTAAGAGCACCTAGAGCTTCGGAAAGCTTCTGTTCTGCCAACTCAAAGCTCCCTGTGTTGGGTAGATGCAATCTCACACACATTCCTGTTTTGTGCCATGCTGTAATGTGACCTCCTCAAATTCCAAAGTTTATTGCCCCTGATTTAAATATGCATGTAAACTAATGAGTTATCCACCATTTCTGAAGGTGTTTGAGTCACGTATGTCTGACCACATGTTTGGAAGGGTATAAAAGGGGGATGCATCCTTTTGTTCTCCCCATTTTGCCCATTTGCCCATCTGCTCTTTTGCTCTATTTTGTTCTGTTTTACTACCTTTTTGGGATGTAGCTGCTTTGGGAAAAGAGGCCTATTGCCATCCATTCAAGGCCTTCTACTCATTGCTGTGAATGTAACCGAAAGATCTGTTACCTGTATGAATTTACATCATGCAAGCTTTTCCTTAGTAAGTAAATTCTTTTGATTTTAACTCTGTCTCTGAATGGTTATTTTGCATGCGTATTTCCTAAAAAGGGAGAAAAAAGGGGGTGGCAGTGTATTTTGGTTGGTCTCAACCTTTCCTTTAAGCCGCAGGCATTCTCTACCTTAGCTCTGTTTCCGCAGGCTTCCTGCTGTGCACATTAAAGGCTATTTTCTGGTGTTGTAACAACTGCCAGATTATGCAAATATAGTTTTATTCATCACCCTGCTTGAGCGGTGATGGCATGATCATCAGCGTAGATGAAGCTCTCTGTCCCTTCTGGCAGTGGCTGGTCATTTGTGTAGATGTTGAACATGGATGGAGCAAGCACGCTCCCCTGAGGCAGGCCCTTCTTCTGTTTCCGCCATCTGCTTCTCTGGCCCTGAACTCAACAAAAAAGCTCCTGTTTTGTAGCAGGTTTCCTATGAGGCGGGTGAGGTGGTCGTCCTTTGTGATATTATATATATGATATATGATTAGGGATCAGCTGGTTTTCCCTCTAATAGGCAGTAAGAGCACCTAGAGCTTCGGGGAGCTTCTGTTCAACCATCTCAAAGCTCCCTGCTTGAGCAGTAATGGCACGATCATCAGCATAGATGAAGCTCTCTGTCCCTTCTGGCAGTGGCTGGTCATTTGTGTAGATGTTGAACATGGATGGAGCAAGCACGCTCCCCTGAGGCAGGCCGTTCTTCTGTGTCCGCCATCTGCTTCTCTGGCCCTGGGACTCAACAAAAAAGCTCCTGTTTTGTAGCAGGTTTCCTATGAGGCGGGTGAGGTGGTCGTCCTTTGTGAGATTATACATTTTTCTCGGAGCCCCCGGTGGCGCAGTGGCTTAAAGCACTGAGCTGCTGAGCTTGCTGATCGAAAGGTTGCAGGTTCGATTCCGGGGAGCGGCGTGAGCTTCCGCTGTCAGCCCTAGCTTCTGCCAACCTAGCAGTTCGAAAACATGCAAATGTGAGTAGATCAATAGGTACCGCTCCAGCGGGAAGGTAACGGCGCTCCATGCAGTCATGCTAGCCACATGACCTTGGAAGTGTCTACGGACAACGCTGGCTCTTCGGCTTAGAAATGGAGATGAGCACCACACCCCAGAGTCAGACATGACTGGACGTAATGTCAGGGGATTACCTTTACCTTTACCTTACATTTTTCTCAGGAGGAGGCGGTGGTGGTTCACAGCTGAGGACTGGAGAAGGGAGTAAGCTTTCCTGCCTTCCCATGACAGGAACTTTCTCATGAGCCTTTCCCCTGTCCCTTCTCGATCAGAGTCTGTAGTAACCTTATTGTCCAAAGTGTCTCCATTTTGGACCTCATCCTCATTGACATTGATCACATCAGGTTCACTATCCAACATTAGAAAGGGGAAACGCCATAACAAATTCAGGCTCAAACACAGGCCGAGTCCCAACGCCACTCAATTCGTGGTGTAAGCCTCGGCCTTTCATCTATGTTGGAAGCCAAGTCGTGGGTTGTAACTTTTCCAATTAAGCCGGAGATGTTGTACTCCTCTCCGCAGAATCTAAGATGGTTCTCTCTGTTAGTCGCGAGGATAAAGTAAGACAAAGTGGAAAAGGTCAAACATGCTCCCGGGATTGAAAATCGTGTTCTCGTGTCCCAAGTTCCTGAACTCTTTTGGAAAGAAAGTCTCAAAACGAGAGTCGGGTTGGAGTTTCGGAGCAAGCGATGCTACGGTCCTGTCAAACCGATCCCCCTTCCTGACCTTTTCAAACACCAAAAGCTAATGGCCAAGGTTGTAGAGGCGGTGGCCTTTCTTCCAAAGAGGCCGTGAGCTAATTCTGTTCCAGGTGCCACACACTTCTGTCTTCTTTTGAAAAAAATGCCACCGTGACTGTTTTTAATTGGAATGTTATACAAGATGAATCAGCTCCTAACACTCTGTTTTGTCTGATTTGGGAACGCTAGTCAAGGAAGGCTGGCAGCAGAAAAAGTTAGTGGGTTGTTATAGGTTTTTTCTAGCTATATGGCCATGTTCTAAAGGCATTTTCTCCTGACGTTTCGCCTGCATCTATGGCAAGCATCCTCAGAGGTAGTGAGGTCTGTTGGAACTAGGAAAAAGGATTTATATATCTGTGGAATGACCAGGGTGGGACAAAGGACTCTTGTCTGCTGGAGCTAGGTGGGAATGTTTCACCTGATCACCTTGATTAGCATTTGATTGCCTGGCAGTGCCTGGAGCAATCTTTTGTTGAGAGGTAATTATATGTCCTTGTTTGTTTCCTCTCTGTTGTTGTGCTGTTCTAAATTTAGAGTTTTTTAATACTGGTAGCCAGCTTTTAAAGCACTGAGCTGCTGAGCTTGTTGATCGAAAGGTCGCAGGTTCGATTCCGGGGAGCGGCGTGAGCTTCCGCTGTCAGCCCTAGCTTCTGCCAACCTAGCAGTTCGAAAACATGCAAATGTGAGTAGATCAATGGGTACCGCTCCGGCGGGAAGGTAACGGCGCTCCATGCAGTCATGCCGGCCACATGACCTTGGAGGTGTCTATGGACAACACCGGCTCTTCGGCTTAGAAATGGAGATGAGCACCAATCCGCAGAGTCAGACATGACTGGACTTAATGTCAGGGGACTACCTTTACCTTTACTTTAGCCAGATTTTGTTCATTTTCATGGTTTGGCACAAATATCCAATACACACAAATCTGAATACTGGTGGAGTTGGAGGGGGTTGTTTTTGTCATTTGGGAGTTGTAGCTGCTGGGATTTATAGTTCACCTATAATCAAGGAGCATTCTGAAATCCATCAGTGATGGAATTGAACCAAACTTAGCACTTAGAACTTCAATGACCAACAGGGGAAAAAAAACTGGAAGGGTTTGGTGGGCATTGACCTTGAGTTTGGGAGTTGTAATTCACCTACATCTGGAGAGCACTGTGGATTCAAACAATGCTGGATCTGGACCAAACTTGGTATGAATACTCAATATACCCAAAAGTTAACACTGGTGGAGTTTGGAGGAAATAGACCTTGACATTTGGGAGTTGTAGTTGCTGGGATTTATAGTTCACCTACAATCAAAGAACATTCTGAACCCTACCAATGATAGAATTGGGCCAAACTTCTCACACAGAAACCCCACGACCAACAGAAAATACTGTTTTTTCTGATGGTCTTTGGTGACCCCTCTGACACCCCCCTGCTACCCCTCCGGGGGTCGCGACCCCCAGGTTGAGAAACACTGTCTTAGGGCATTGCTGTCTAAAAACAGCATCATATTTCGGTGGTTAATCTTTCGATGGGTTGTTGTAGGTTTTTTCGGGCTATATGGCCATGTTCTAGAGGCATTCTCTCCTGACGTTTCGCCTGC
The DNA here is from genome assembly GCF_037176765.1 of Anolis sagrei. Taxonomy (NCBI): domain Eukaryota; kingdom Metazoa; phylum Chordata; class Lepidosauria; order Squamata; family Anolidae; genus Anolis; species Anolis sagrei. The sequence continues at coordinate 3,457,530 of NC_090029.1, forward strand.
ATCTATGGCAAGCATCCTCAGAGGTAGTGAGGTGATCTTTAATCTTTCTGTTCTGAAGGAGTCAAACGACAGTGGGACTAGGATGGCATTTTTCCAGAATTCTATCCAGTGCCACAATTCTTCCAGTGAGTTAGTTAATTAATATTGGGAAGGCCCGTGACCTGGAAATCGAGCGCTTTAACTCTGCTGACCTCTCTCAAATGTGTCACCCACCCTTGTTCCATCGTCCTATCAAGGGAGGTCTCCTTTGTTCCTGGCGATTTCAAAGCGAGAGATGCCCCATCCCCACGGTCGGGTTCTGCTCCGCGGAACAAGTGCGCTGGCAATAGGGCAAGGTTGGCTGTTTTCCCTTTGCTGAGCGTCCCTCGCTCCACGGGGCAGCGGGAGAGGCAATCAAACCCCTTTCTCATCCTCTTTGTGCGGCGACAGAAGGAAAAAGGCGTCCAGTGTTCAAAGAAAATGAAGCTTTGCGGGAGCACCGTGGGCCGCTTTTCTTTGCCTCTCTGCGGGGTCTGTTTGATTCTCGGAGGCCAAAGAAAGGACTTACGTGACCCATTTTGAGCTGACATAATGGAGCATCAAAAGGAAGGTTTGGGCAGAACGGAAGCGGGATCTGTCCCATTGATGGAGTCTCAGCAAAGGAGGAAAACAAGGACATCTTTCTTGCAAGACTTCGATGCAAAATTCCCATGAGCGTCCTTCTCAGTTTCCCATACTTGGACATCTGAGGTCCCCAGGATTCGTACCAGGTGTTGAAGTTCAGCCTGTGATTGTGTTTCAGGATCAGGGTGCTTTGGATGTGGGGAATGATGTAAATGAGGTTCAAGATGGCAATGGTTTGGCCAGTGATCTAGATGCAGAGAATGACAGAGAGACACCTGTTCAAAGTGTAGTTTCTCATGAGAATGTTCCTCCAGGGTATAGGGATGATATTTATTTATTGTGTCAGTATTTATTTATTTATTTCAGGCACTTCTACCCCGCCCTTCTCAACTCCCTAGGGGGGAATCAGGGCAGCTTACAACCAGCACAATTTGATGCCAACAATTCAACAGATAAAATACATAACAACAATAACCACAATCGTTAAAACATTCAGTTAATACAGTAACAACTAAAAAGCCAATCTAATGGCCAACGTTCACCGAGTTCTAAAATCCATAAGTCTTGCCATAGTCCTTCCCAAAATTCTGGTCGTCATTACCTTGTCAGTCTGCCAGATTACCCAAAGGCCTGGTCCCATATCCATGTTTTCAGCTTCCTTCTGAAGGAGAGGAGGGATGTTGATGACCTAATTTCCCCGGGGAGTGAGTTCCACAGGCAAGGGGCCACCACTGAGAAGGCCCTGTCCCTCGTCCCCACCAGCCTCACTTGTGATAGAGACGGGGCTGAGAGCAGAGGCTCCCTAGAAGATCTTAAACTCCGAGGTGGGTCATAGAAGGAGATACCTTCAGACAGGTACGCTGGGCTGGAGCCGTATAGGTTTTTATAGGTCAAAACCAGCACTTCGAATTGTGTTCGGAACTGGATCGTCAGCCTGTGGAGCTGACATAACAGAGGGGTGGTATGTTCCCTGTATGAAGCTCCAGTGATTAATCTAGCTGCCGCCCGTTGGACTAACTGAAGTTTCCAAACAGTATCAACCAGACAATTGTATTACACTTTTATACAATTTTTTAACAAACAGACAAAACAGAGTTTGCAGCTTGGTAGTTGATTAAATGCCCTTTGAACAGTATCTGTCCCCTTGGAGTGCCTCTGGTGTTGCCACAAGAAGGTCCTCCCTTGTGCATGTGGCAGGGCTCAGGTTGCATTGCAGCAGGTGGTCAGTGGTTTGCTCTTCTCCACACTCGCATGTCGTGGATTCCACTTTGTGGCCCCATTTCTTGAGGTTGGCTCTGCATCTCGTGGTGCCAGAGCGCAGTCTGTTCAGCGCCTTCCACGTCGCCCAGTCTTCTGTGTGCCCAGGGGGGAGTCTCTCATTTGGTATCAGCCATTGGTTGAGGTTCTGGGTTTGAGCCTGCCACTTTTGGACTCTCGGTTGCTGAAGTGTTCCAGCAAGTGTCTCTTTAGATCTTAGAAAACTATTCCTAGATTTAAGTTGTTGACGTGCTGGCTGATACCCAAACAGGGGATGAGCTGGAGATGTCTCTGCCTTGGTCCTTTCACTATTGGCTGCTACTTCCCTGCGGATGTCAGGTGGTGCAATACCGGCTAAGCAGTGTAATGTCTCCAGTGGTGTAGGGCGCAGACACCCCGTGATAATGCGGCATGTCTCATTAAGAGCCACATCCACTGTTTTAGCGTGGTGAGATGTGTTCCACACTGGGCATGCATACTCAGCAGCAGAGTAGCACAGCGCAAGGTCAGATGTCTTCACTGTATCTGGTTGTGATCCCCAGGCTGTGCCAGTCAGCTTTCATATTATATTGTTTCTAGCACCCACTTTTTGCTTGATGTTCAGGCAGTGCTTCTTGTAGGTCAGAGCACGGTCCAGAGTGACTCCTCCCAGGTACTTGGGAGCGCTGCAATGCTCCAGTGGGATTCCTTCCCAGGTCATAATCCTCAGAGCTCGGGATGCTTCTCTGTTCTTGAGATGAAAGGCACATGTCTGTGTTTTAGATGGATTAGGGATCAGCTGGTTTCCCCTGTAATAGGCAGTAAGAGCACCTAGAGCTTCGGAGAGCTTCTGTTCAACCATCTCAAAGCTCCCTGCTTGAGCGGTGATGGCACGATCATCAGCATAGATGAAACTCTCTGTCCCTTCTGGCCGTGGCTGGTCATTTGTGTCGATGTTGAACATGGATGGAGCAAGCACGCTCCCCTGAGGCAGGCCGTTCTTCTGTTTCCATGGACCATGGATGATGGGACTTCAAGTACCTCCACTTACTTCCTGAAAACAATGCAACCATCATCCAATCTATACACATAATAAAAGTGAAAATCTGTATGTGTGTATGTGGCATAGGTGTCTGTTCACACAGACAGCCTTTGGCCTCCACAAATAGGCTATTGTTCCCAGTGCTGAGAAGACAGCAAGCCACTCTGTCGAAGGACATTGCAGGTTATAGCGAGCACATCCCAGTGTTCCTTTCTCTCTTCATTTGCATGACCCCACCCACTGCTTCTCCCTTATCCCTTTCCAACCCTTTCCTATGGCACACAGCAAACAGAGGCATTGATCTGCAACTGATCATACTGGAGACGTTTGGAGAGAATTCACCATGATTTATAGTTGTAGGGACTGGGATGCATAGTTCACCTGCAATCTAAGAGCACTCTGAACTGCACCAACAATAGACCTGGAACTCACTTGGCACACAGACCCACCATGGGCAATTGTCCATACTTGCAGAGTTTAGGGGTGATTACCCTGGGAGTTGTAGTTCACCCTTATCCAAAGAACAGTGAACACAGCCAACAATGGATCTGGGCCAAACTTGCCACACAGAACCAACATGGCCAATTGTGCATACTGGCTGGGCTTGGGTGTGATTGCCCTTGGGATCTGGGAGTTGTAGTTCACCCTTATCTAGATATCACTGAACCCAGCTGCTGTCAGATCTGGACTAAACTTGGCACACGGACCCACCATGGGCAATTGTCCATACTTGCAGAGTTTAGGGGTGATTACCCTGGGAGTTGTAGTTCACCCTTATCCAAAGAACAGTGAACCCAGCCACTGCCCTGGGGAACTGGGAGTTGTAGTTCACCCTTATCTAGATATCACTGAACCCAGCTGCTGTCAGATCTGGACTGAACTTGACACACAGACCCAACATGGCCAACTTTAAGTAATGCCAGGGTTTGGGAAGGACTGACCCACGATTCTGGAAATTGTAGTTCACCCACAACCTTATGCATTTTCTAATGGGACCATTCATTTTTTAAAAAAACCCAAAAAAGTAAGACTGTTTTCCCCTAAGAAATAGCATTACACATTACCAAACTGATATTACCAAACTTCACAAAACAAACAATGCCTTTCTCAAATAACCCGGGCAGCGCCGGGTCCCCAAGCTAGTGACCAATAAAGGCCAAACTTGGCATACAGAATCGCCATTACTCACTTTCTCTGATAACCTGGGCAGCGCCAGGTCCCCAAGCTAGTGACCAATAAAGACCAAACTTGGCATACAGAATCGCCATTACTCACTTTCTCTGATAACCTGGGCAGCACCGGGTCCCCAAGCTAGTGACCAATAAAGACCAAACTTGGCATACAGAATCGCCATTACTCACTTTCTCTGATAACCTGGGTAGCGCCGGGTCCCCAAGCTAGTGACCAATAAAGATCAAACTTGGCATACAGAATCGCCATTACTCACTTTCTCTGATAACCCGGGCAGCGCCGGGTCCCCAAGCTAGTCTATATAATAAAAGTCAAAGTTTGTGGGTGGGAGAAAGAGCCAACAGCCCTGAGTCCAAGACCTGGATTGTTTGGACGGTGGGAATGCGGTGATAAATGGCCTCTCTGTTCATTGTTCTTTCATCTTAATGCGGTTTGATGACCAGAAAAAGTTATCCTGTGAGCAGGATAATTAATTGAATCGTATATTTTTTCATCATAATTGAATTTCTTAATTCAATATTTTCAGTGGGAAGGAAGGAGTGTGTGGGGGGGGGGACACGTTTCTCTTCCGTGGCCACTCATTTCAAAAGGCCTTTTATTTGGGTTACTCAATCCAACCCTTCCCTTTTCTTTCAAATTGATTTCGCTCACTTCAGTGATGCGGTTCTATTTTGGGCTCGAACAGGGCAAGTTCTCGTACGCTGCGATTCTTTCCTCCCCCCCCCTCCCAGCCCCCCGTTAAGCGTGAGGTTTAAAAAGGACAGCGCTGAACGTTCCTAAGCGTGGTGTTGGGGTGGGATTTTCTCCTTGCCCCCCCCCCTTACGCATAGCCCCCACCACCCTCTAATTCACTAAATTGGTGTATCTGACTCTTATCATTTCAGACAGCTGTAGTTTAATCTCGTATTACCTTCAGCAGTAAAGTACACCACTTTGGCGCGGCGTGTGCAGCCAATTCAGGAGCTGAGATTAAATGACTTGAAATCCCCTTGGCTGGGCCGTTCCACTCGCCGGTGGGTTTCTGCTGGACCATCGCCTTCCCCAGCTGTGGGTTCAAGGCAAAATGCAGGGAACAAAATCAACCACTGTACATGGCATTCATTGACCTTGCATTCGGCACATAGGTGAACTATAAATCCCAGCAACCACAACTCCTAAATGTCAAGGTCTGTTTTCCCCAAACTCCACCAGTGTTCACATTTGGGCATATTGAGTATTTGTGCCAAGTTTGGTCCTGATCCACCATTGCTTGAGTTCACAATACCCTCTGGATGTAGGTGAACTACAACTCCAAAACTCAAGGTCAATGCCCACCAAACCCTTACAGTATTTTCTGTTGGTCATGGGAGTTCTGTGTGCCAAGATTGGTTCAGTTCCATCATTGGTGGAGTTCTGAATGCTCTTTGATTGTAGGCGAACTATAAATCCCAGCAACTACAACTCCCAAATATAAAGATCTATTTCCTCCAAACTCCACCAATGTTCACATTTGGGTATATTGAGTATCCGTACCAAGTATGGTCCGGATCCATCATTATTTGAGTCTACAGTGCCCTCTGGATGTAGGTGAACTACAACTCCCAAACTCAAAGTCAATGCCCACGAAACCCTTCCAGTATTTTCTGTTGCTCATGGGAGTTCTGTATGCAAAGTTTGGTTCAATTCCATCATTGGTGGAGTTCTGAATGCTCTTTGATTGTAGGTGAACTATAAATCCCAGCAACTACAATGCCCAAATATAAAGATCTATTTCCTCCAAACTCCACCAGTGTTCACATTTGGGTATATTGAGTATCCGTGCCAAGTGAGGTCCAGATACATCATTATCTGAGTATACAGTGCCCTCTGGATTTAGGTGAACTACAATTTGGTTCAATTCCATCGTTGGTGGAGTTCAGAGTGCTCTTTGATTGTAGGTGAACTAGAAATCCCAGCAACTACAACTTCCAAATGTCAAGGTCTATTTTCCCCAAACTCTACCAGTGTTCATATTTGGGTACAGTGCCCTCTGGATGTAAGTGAACTACAACTCCAAAACTCAAGGTCAATACCCACCAAACCCTTCCAGTATTTTCAGTTGCTCTTGGGAGTTCTGTATGCCAAGTTTGGTCCAATTCCATCGTTGGTGGAGTTCAGAATGCTCTTTGGTTGTAGGTGAACTATAAATCCAAGCAACTACAACTCCCAAATATAAAGATCTATTTCCCCCAAACTCCACCAGTCTTTACATTTGGGTATATTGAGTATCCGTGCCAAGTGTTGTCCAGATCCATCATTGTTTGAGCCCACAGTGTTCTCTGGATGTAGGTGAACTACAACTCCCAAACCCAAGGTCAATGCCCACCAAACCCTTCCAGTATTTTCTGTTGCTCATGGGAGTTCTGTGTGTCAAGTTTAGTTCAATTCCATTGTTGGTGGAGTTCTGAATGCTGTTTGATTGTAGGTGAACTATAAATCCCAGCAACTACAACTCCCAAATGACAAAATCAATCCACCAATATTGAAATTTGAGCATATAGGGTATTTGTGCCAAATTTGGTCCAGCGAATGAAAATACATCCTGCATTTCCCGAATCGTGTATCATCTTGCTATGAGCCACACTCTCCCGCCACCACAGAGGGTCGATGCGCACTTTGCTCCTGCAAAAGGCAGTGCGAGAAATGGAACGCCGTGACGATATCCAAGCTGTTGAGCCACGATCTCCCTACTCCGTTCACGGCTCTCGTCGCTCTTTTTTTTCCTACTCAGCAGTGCATTTAAATGAGGAAAGAAATTGGTGGGTATTTTTAGCAGCCCTCTGCCACTAAAAACTCATTTGACGGAAGTACCAAAGGGACCGTTAATATGGAATGTGATTTCTTCTAATTTTTCCCTCTCCCCCCTTTTAATCCCCTTTGCAGGAGGAACGGGGCCTCATTTATCTGAAAGTGACTGCTTCTTTTCATGGCCGGTGGGCATCGTTTTATTCGGTGCCCTTTGAAAAGAGTACAGGCCTCCTTTCCTCTTGCAAAAGAGGGGATGGACTGACTGCTATGCTATCCTTGGCTCTTTCCAGGCTTCTCACCCATCCTTCGATCAGGGGCGGCTCGTCCATTACGCGAAGTAAGCGGTCGCAGAACACTTTTCTTTGCCAGGGGCGCAGATACACCTCTGTAAATGCCCCTCGACCACCACTTGAGGAGCGCCCCCTCAGCTCACAACAGCCCTAGCAGTCCGGGGGGAGCCTCGACTTTCTTGCCTCAATGCCGGGCGATCCTCTTCTCAAAGGGGCCGGGCACTTGACCCTCGCCTCGCCCCTCTCGTTCCTGCTCCACCCGGCCACCGGGTGCACGAGCAGAGCCGGCGCTCAATCGTTCTCCGTGTTCGATCCCTTTCCCGATCCCCCGGCGCTCCACCCGCCTCCTCTCCTCTCCCCAATCCGTGGGTGGGCCAAGGGGCGGAGCCGCTGCACCCGGCCCGCTTCAGATCCAGAGACATGTCTGAAGACCCCAGTGTGCGCACCAAAAGTCGCCTCTTCTCCTGACTTTCTCTTCAGCCATTGGGACCAAGAGAGAGAGAGAGAGAGAGAGAGAGAGAGAGAACTCCTCCAGCTGGAGGTATCTCCCACCTCCGCTCCCTCCTTTGTTTTTGTGCCTACCTTCAGGAAAGGTGGGCATCTCCACCTCTGTCTCTCTCTCTCTCTCTTGGTCCCAATGGCTGAGGAGAAAGTCAGGAGAAGAGGTGACTTTTGGTGCACACGCCGGGGTCTTCAGGCACGCCTCCAGACCTGAAGCGGGCCAGGCTCGGCTGAGAGGAGATATGATAGCCATGTATAAATATGTGAGAGGAAGCCACAGGGAGGAGGGAGCAAGCTTGGTTTCTGCTTCCCTGGAGACTAGGACGCGAAACAATGGTTCAAACTAAAAGAAAGGAGATTCTTTTTTTAAAAAAAATATTTTTATTAAACTTTTTGCACATCTACACAAGGAAAGAGGGAGAACAATAACAGAGAAGATAGGAAAGTAGGAAACCCCCCTACCCTCCCCCCCCAAAAAAAAGAAAAGAAAAAAAGAAAAGAAAAAAGGGGCAGAGAAAACAAAAAGGGGCCCAAGAAAAAAAAAACTATTCTAAAATGACTTCCACTCCAGCCTCGGGGTCTTTTCTCATTTCTTCTAAAACTCATTTATATTTTCTTAACCTCTAGTATCTTTCTATATTTTTCTTCTCATAGTCATAGAAAAAAGTCCAGTCTGTCCTCTTTAACGGTTTTCCAGTGTTTTTCCTCAACAAAAAAGTTAATTCGTCCATATCTCCTATTTCTATAACCTTTTCCCTCCATTCGTCAATAATCGGAATCTGTTCATTTTTCCAATGTTTGGCAAAAATAATCCTTGCTGCTGTGGTAAAATATGTAAATAATTTGTCTTCATTCTCATCCAACTTTAAGTCTGAGTCTATAAAACCTAATAGATAATACTCCGGCTTCTTTTTAAACTTTCTCTTAAATATCTTTTGTAATTCTTCATGTATCAATGACCAAAACTTAGATGTTTCTTTACATGTCCACCACATGTGGTAAAATGTGCCTGATTGTTCACCACACTTCCAACATTTGTCTGAGACGTTTTTGTACATATGGCTTAATTTGTTTGGGGTCAAATACCATCTAAAAAACATTTTGTACCAATTTTCCTTCAAGTCCATAGCATAAGTGTATCTCAACTTTTTGTTCCATATTTGTTCCCATTCTCTAAATTGAATGGGCCTTCTCAAATTTTCTGCCCATTTAATCATACATGTTTTCACTTGTTCAGTTTCCGTAAGCCATTGTACCAGTTAAAAGAAAGGAGATTCCATCTGAACACGAGGAAGAACTTCCTGACTGTGAGAGCCGTTCAGCAGTGGAACTCTCTGCCCCGGAGTGTGGTGGAGGCTCCTTCTTTGGAGGCTTTTAAACAGAGGCTGGATGGCCATCTATATAGTTATATTCTCTCTATAACTATATAACTCAATCTCTTCCGACAAGCTTTTGATGGGTGAATAACTTGGGACTATGTTCTTGTTTTTATTGTATTTTAAAGTAAATTGTATTGTTTTAATCTACTGCTGTAAACTGCTCTGAGCCAAATTGGGAGTAGCGGTATACAAGACAAATAAATAATAATAATAATAATAATAATAATAATAATAATAATAATAAGTCTTAGTTGCTGAGTATCTCAAGCTCCTCAATATAGACACCTGCAGTTCAATCAGGCATAGAGAAAAGCACGTCGCAGTTTTACTTTTTATACCGTCGGGGTGGACGGCACACTCTCCTAGGATGCAACCCAATCCATGTGAGCCTTCTTTCTCTCCCCGGCTGCCTTCCGGCATAAAGTGATTAACCTCCATACTTTCCAAGTCAAGCGGGCAACCAAGATCACCCACAACTCCAGCAATGACTTCATTGTACACATAGTCACTTTGACAACGACCCAAATACAGACGCTCCACTGAATGAGTAACAAGGCCTCGTCCGTTTCCCTCCACCCCGCCTAGCAACGGCATCGGGAAGATGCCATGAAGTCTTTAAAAGCAGGAGAGCTCCGCAGTTCAGACCCTTCGAAGAGGTTTCGTTTAGACTGTGGAAAAGAATAAGAGGTCAAGCGGGAAGAGATAGAATTCCAATAAAAGAACAACGCAGAGGCAAGCAATGGTGGTGGTTAAATAAAAAAGCAGGTGAGGCAAGAAACTGACCCCGAAAATCAATGCTGAAATAAGCTTTGGCAATGTGCAAAAACACTTTGGCTCGCTCTCAAAATGACATTGCATTCAGGGGCAACCAACCCAAGAAAATAAGAGATGCAGCGTAAGAGACCAAAAATACCTAGTCGGGTGAGGGCCAAGTAAGGTTGCAAGATCTTACGACAATGCTTCTTAACTTTCCTAATGCCATGACCCCTTAATACAGTTCCTCCTGTTGTGGTGACCCCCAACCATAACATTATTTTCGTTGCTACTTCACAACTGTCACTTTGTTACTGTTACGAATCGTAATGTCGGTATCTGATATGCAAGATATATTTTCATTCAATGGACCAAATTTGGCACAAATATTTTATTTATTTACTAGCTGTACCCGCCACGTGTTGCTGTGGCCAATCTTCCATCCCTCCTTCTCTCCTTCCTTTCCTCTTTCCTTCCTTTCCTCTTTTTCTTTCCCTGTCTCTCATCTTTCTTCCATCTCTACCTGTTTCTTTCCTCCCTTTCTTTGCTCTTTGGTTACATCCTTCCTTCCTTCCTTCCCTCCCTATCTTTTGTTCCTTCTCTCCTTCCTTCCCTCTCTTTTTCCTTTCACTTTTTTAGTTCCTTCTCTCCTTCCTTACTTCTCTATCTTTCTTCCTTCCCTCTTTCCCTCCTTCTCTCATTACTTCTTGACTGTCCCTTCCATTTAATATTGTATTTATTAGGGCTGGGCGGTTTCGTTTCATTAATTCGTAATTCGTTAAAAAATTCGTTAATTTTTCAATTACAAAACGATAACGAACCAGTCTGGAGCAATTAAAAAAAAACGAATTTTTAAATCGTTTCGTAAATGTTTTGTATTTCATTATTGTATTCGTTTCGTTATCGTTTTGAGGTCGTTTCGTTATTATTTCCGCATGTCTGGGGCAAGTTTTATAGTTGTTTTTGGTTTTCTAAGGGTTTTTATAGTTGTTTTTGGTTTAATTAAGCTTGAGAAGTTCCCCCTGTCCCATTTGGAGGTTTTTTAGAGTATTGCGCGGTCGCGTCCGCCATTAACGAATCGATTCGTTATTGTTTCGGAAATCGATTCGTTATTGTTTTGTAATTTTTTTCACATTTACAATATTTCGTAAATATCGAACTTTTTTAAAGGAAAATTTTGTAATTATTTTAAATAACGAAACGCAAAACCCCCCAAAAAACGAATCGATTTTAGAAACAAATTTTTCCGTTGTTACCCAGGCCTAGTATTTATATCTTAGAAAGAAGGAAAGGAAGAAGGAAGGAAGGAGGGACAGGAAGGAAGGGAAAAGGAAGGGAGGGAAATAAGGGAAGGAAGGAAAAGAAAGAAGGACAGGAAGGGAGGGAGGGAGGGAGGGAGGGAGGGAGGGAGGAAGGAAGGAAGGAAGGAAGGAAAGAAAGAAAGAAAGAAAGGAGGGGGATGAAGAAAGGAGGGAGGGAAGAACATGAAGGGGAAGGAAATGAAGAAAGGGAAAGAAGGAGGAAAGGGAGGGAGAGAGGGAGGAAAGGAAGAAGGAGGAGGGGACAGGAAGGAAGGGAAGGAGGGAAAGAAGGAAAGGAAGGAGAAGGAAGAAAAGGAAAGAAAAGAAGGAAGGAAAGGGAGGAAAGAAGGGAAGGGAGGGAGAGAAGGAAGGTCCTTCATTCAAGCACCGTGGACCTTCCTTGTCTCCTCCTCCTCTTCCTCCCCTTCTTCCTTGCGTGGAGTGCTCCGTTGCTGCTGCTGGTACTTTCCAACAGGGAAAGGAGGAGGAGACTGCTCTCCTGACATAGGAGGGGAAGAGAAGGGGCTCCATGCGGCAAGCCTCCACCTCCACTCCACTCGCTTGTGTGTGTGTGTGTGTGTGTGGCCATGCACGTGTGCCTGGCTTTAATGGCTGGCTGTTTCCCCGCGAGGAGGAGGAGGAGGGGGGGGGGCTCTGGGAGTTGTAGTACGGTAGACATGCAGTTTCTCCTTTGTGGACATGCAGTTTAGAAGTCCTTTCTGCTTTTTGTTTTTGTGGGGTTTTTTTGAGTGGAGAACATACATTGGGTTGTTAGGGACATAGTGTCCAAATTTGGTGTCAATTGCCCCAGTGGTTTCCGAGTTCTGTGAATAGCACAAACAAACATTACATTTTTATTTATATAGATTTATTTCGAACATTTTTACCCCGCCCTTCTCAACCCCCCCTGGGGGGACTCAGGGCGGCTTACAACTGGCAATAATTCAATGCCGCATCATAAAATACAGAATAACAAATATAACAATTAAACATGGACATTAATAAATAAAGATTAAAACAGTATACTGACACTCTGATCCACAGCTGAGGGGCCACCACTGAGAAGGCCCTGTCTCTCTCTCCCGCCAAACATACTTGTGACACAGGTGGGACTGAGAGCAGATGATCTTAACACCCTAGCTGGTTCATAGGAGATGTGTTTGGACAGGTAAGTTGAGCCAGAACTGTTAAGTGCAGTGGTTCTCAACCTACCTAATGTCGTGACCCCTTAGTACAGTTCTTTACGTTGTGGTGACCCCTAACCATAACATAATTTTTATTGCTACTTCATAACTGTTATGAATTGTAATGTAAATATCTAATATGCAGGATGTATTTTCAGTCACTGGACCAAATTTGGCACAAATACCCTATACGCCCAAAATCTGAATACTGGTGGGGTTGGAGGGGATTGATTTTGTCATTTGGTAATGCTGGAGTTGCTGGGATTTATAGTTCACCTTAAATCAAAGAGCCTTCCGAAATCCATCAATGAAGGAATTGAAGGAATTGAATCAAACTTTGCACACAGAATTCCCATGACCAAGAGAAAATACTGGGAAGGTCTGGTGGACATTGACCTTGAGTTTTTGGAGTTGTAGTTCACCTACATCCAGAGAACACTGTGGACTCAAGCAATGATGGATCAGGACCAAACTTGGCACAAATACTCAATATGCCCAAATGTGAACACTGGTAGAGTTTGGAGAAAATAGACCTTGCCATTTGGGAGTTGTAGTTGTTGGGATTTATAGTTCACCTTAAATCAAAGAGCCTTCCGAACTCCATCAATGAAGGAATTGAATCAAACATGGCACACAGAATTCCCATGACCAAGAGAAAATACTGGGAAGGTCTGGTGGACATTGACCTAATCACTAGGGCTGGGCGGTTTCATTTTGTTAATTCGTAATTCGTTAAAAATTCGTTTTTTTAATAACGAAGCGATAACGAACCATTCTGGAGCATCTTAAAAATGAAACGAATTTTTAAATTCGTTTCGTAAATGCTTCGGATTCGTTATGTATTCGTTTTGTTATCGGTTTGAGGTCGTTTTGTTATTATTTCCGCATGTCTGGGGCAAGTTTTATAGTTGTTTTTTGTTTAATTAGTGAAAAAAAATTATAATATCACACCAACAGTCAGCAACAGAGGGAGAGGGAAGCTTCAGAAGTTGCCCCTGTCCCATTTGGAGGTTTTTTAGCGTATTGCGCAATCGCGTCCGCCATTAACGAATTGATTCGTTATTGTTTTGTATTTGTTTTGTTAATGTTTCGTAATTTTTTTAACATTTACGAAATTTCGTAAATATCGAACTTTTTAAAAGAAAAAAATTCGGAATTCTTTTAAATATCGAAATGCAAAAATCCCCAAAAAACGAATCGTTTCCGTTAGAAACAAATTTTTCCGTTGTTGCCCAGGCCTACTAATCACCTCTCAACAAAAGATTCCCCCAAGCACTGCCAAGCCGTCAAATGCTAATTAAGATGGTCAGTTGAAACATTCACACCTAGCTCCAGCAGACAATAGTCCTTTGTCTCAACCTGGTCATTCCACAGATATATAAACCCATTTCCCTACTTCCAACAGACCTCACTACCTCTGAGGATGCTTGCCATAGATGCAGGTGAAACATCAGGAGAAAATGCCTCCAGAACATTGCCATATAACCCGGAAAAACCTACAACAACCCAGTGATTCCGGCCATGAAAGCCTTCGACAATACATTATTATTATTATTATTACTATTATTACTTCTCTAAGGAAGTCATGCTCCCCATGCTCTATTCTGCTTTGGTTAGACCACACCTGGAATATTGTGTCCAATTCTGGGCACCACAATTCAAGAGAGATATTGACAAGCTGGAATGTGTCCAGAGGAGGGCGACTCAAATGATCAAGGGTCTGGAGAACAAGCCCTATGAGGAGCGGCTTAGGGAACTGGGCATGTTTAGCCTGAAGAAGAGAAGGCTGAGAGGAGACATGATAGCCATGTAGAAATATGTGAGAGGAAGCCACAGGGAGGAGGGAGCAAGCTTGTTTTCTGCTTCCCTGGAGACTAGGACGCAAGGGAACAATGGCTTCAAACTACAAGAGAGGAGATTCCATCTGAACATGAGGAAGAACTTCCTGACTGTGAGAGCCGTTCAGCAGTGGAACTCTCTGCCCCGGAGTGTGGTGGAGGCTCCTTCTTTGGAAGCTTTTAAGCAGAGGCTGGATGGCCATCTGTCAGGGGTGATTTGAATACAATATTCCTGCTTCTTGGCAGAATGGGGTTGGACTGGATGGCCCAGGAGGTCTCTTCCAACTCTTTGATTCTATGATTCTATGATTCTATGATTATTATTACTATTACTATTATTACTACTACTAACTAAACTTTAGGCTGAGCCTTTGGTGTAAGTCTCCACCTGAACTGAAGAGACATTGTGGGCTCTCCACCGGAATGACATCGCAGGAGCCCAATGCTAATAAAAATGATAAATTACGGCTGGCTGCCGATTGTGGAATTATTCCCCCGGAAGATTTATTGTCCTCCTGTGGGATGGATGGAGAAAAGTGATATTGAGGAGATGTAACCGTGCCGAATCCACTTGAGTTCGGCCCTTGTTAAAAGCACTCGGCTCCCGTCCTTTCTGTTGCAGGATAACCCTGGTGACAACCTTGCCATTAATCAAGGGAGAAAACCAATGTTTACCCAAGAAAAGGGAGAGCGGAGAACAGAATGAAATAAATAAGACGGCAAAGGGAGGGAGGCAATTAGGGTACCCTTCCTGACAAGTGCTACTCTGCCATGTTTCAGAGGAGTTATCAGATTCTAGGATTATACATAAGGATGCCAACTCTGTGCCAGGGCATCATCCGAAATATGAGCTGTAACAGGTCTGGGGATTATGGGTCAGAACGGAGATCACCTTTGTTGATCTCCATTGCTCCAGGTGTATGACTTAATTCCTCGTCCAACCCCTTATCTAATGTTGCAGTTTCTGGCTCCTCTGACTGACCTTGAAGGCCTGCACTTTCCCACTCAGATTTCTCATCATTCCCCTAATTCAATGTTTCTCAACCTGGGGGTCGGGACCCTTGAGGGTGTCAGAGGGGTCGCCAAAGACTACACAGAATACACAGTATTTTCTGATGGTCATGGGGATTCCATATAGGAAGTCTGAGCCAATTTTATCATTGGTGGAGTTCAGAATGTTCTTTGATTATTATGAACTATAAATCCCAGCGACGACAACTCCCAAAAGTCATAGAATCATAGAATCAAAGAGTTGGAAGAGACCTCCTGGGCCATCCAGTCCAACCCCATTCTGCCAAGAAGCAGGAATGTTGCATTTAAATCACCCCTGACAGATGGCCATCCAGCCTCTGCTTAAAAGCTTCCAAAGAAGGAGCCTCCACCACACTCCGAGGCAGAGAGTTCCACTGCTGAACGTCTCTCACAGTCAGGAAGTTCTTAGAATCATAGAATCAAAGAGTTGGAAGAGACCTCCTGGGCCATCCAGTCCAACCCCATTCTGCCAAGAAGCAGGAATATTGCATTCGAATCACCCCTGACAAATGGCCATCCAGCCTCTGCTTAAAAGCTTCCAAAGAAGCAGCCTCCACCACACTCCGAGGCAGAGAGTTCCACTGTTGAAGTTCTTCCTAATGTTCAGATGGAATCTTCTCTCTTGTAGTTTGAAGCCATTGTTCCCTTGCGTCCTAGTCTCCAAGGAAGCAGAAAACAAGCTTGCTCCCTCCTCCCTGTGGCTTCCTCTCACATATTTATACATGGCCCTCATCATGTCTCCTCTCAGCCTTCTCTTCTTCAGGCTAAACATGCCCAGTTCCCTAAGCCGCTCCTCATAGGGCTTGTTCTCCAGACCCTCGATCATTTTAGTCGCCCTCCTCTGGACACATTCCAGCTTATCAATATCTCTCTTGAATTGTGGTGCCCAGAATTGGACACAATATTCCAGGTGTGGTCTAACCAAAGCGGAATAGAGGGGTAGCATTACTTCCTTAGATCTAGACACTAGGCTCCTATTGATGCAGGCCAAAATCCCATTGGCTTTTTTTGCCGCCACATCACATTGTTGGCTCATGTTTAACTTGTTGTCCACGAGGACTCCAAGATCTTTTTCACACGTCCTGCTCTCGAGCCAGGCATTGTCCCCCATTCTGTATCTTTGCATTTCATTTTTCCTGCCAAAGTGGAGTATCTTGCATTTGTCACTGTTGAACTTCATTTTGTTAGTTTTGGCCAATCATGTCTCTAATCTGTCAAAATCGTTTTGAATTCTGCTCCTGTCCTGTAAGGATGCCAACTCTGTGCCAGGGCATCATCCGAAATATGAGCTGTAATAGATCTGGGGATTATGGGTCAGAACGGAGATCACCTTTGTTGATCTCCGTTGCTCCAGGTGTTTTCTCCAGTGAGCATTCTGTATCACTTAATTCCTCGTCCAACCCCTTATCTAATGTTGCAGTTTCTGGCTCTTCTGACTGACCTTGAAGGCCTGCACTTTCCCACTCAGATTTCTCATCATTCCCCTAATTCAGTGTTTCTCAACCTGGGGGTCGGGACCCATGAGGGGGTCAGAGGGGTCGCCAAAGACTACACAGAATACACAGTATTTTCTGATGGTCATGGGGATTCCATATAGGAAGTTTGAGCCAATTTTATCGTTGGTGGAGTTCAGAATGTTCTTTGATTGTTATGAACTATAAATCCCAGCGACTACAACTCCCAAAAGTCAAGATCTATTTTCCACAGGCTCCACCAGTGTTCACATTTGAGCATATTGAGTATTTGTGTCAAGTTTGGTCCAGATCCACCATTGCGTGAGTCCACAGTATTCTCTGGATATAAGTGAACTACAACTCCCAAACTCAAGGTCAATACCCAACAAACTTCAGTGTTTTCCGTTGGTCATGGGAGTTCTGTGTGGCAAATTAGGTTCAAATCCATCGCTGGTGGAGTTCAGAATGCTCTTTGATTATAGGTGAACTATAAATCCCAGCAACTACAACTCCCAAATTACAAAATCAATCCTCCCCCAACCACACTAGCATTTACATGTAGGTGCATTGGGTATTTGTGCCCAGTTTGGTCCAGTGAATGAAAATACATCTTGCATATCTGATATTTACATTATGATTTATAACAGTAGTAAAATGACTGTTATGAAGTAGCAACAAAAACATAGAATCATAGAATCAAAGAGTTGGAAGAGACCTCATGGGCCATCCAGTCCAACCCCATTCTGCCAAGAAGCAGGAATATTGCATTCAAATCACCCCTGACAAATGGCCATCCAGCCTCTGCTTAAAAGCTTCCAAAGAAGGAGCCTCCACCACACTCCGGGGCAGAGAGTTCCACTGCTGAACGGCTCTCACAGTCAGGAAGTTCTTCCTCATGTTCAGATGGAATCTCCTCTCTTGTAGTTTGAAGCCATTGTTCTGCGTCCTAGTCTCCAAGGAAGCAGAAAACAAGCTTGCTCCCTCCTCCTCCCTGTGGCTTCCTCTCACATATTTATACATGGCTATCATATCTCACATGGCTTCCTCTCACATATTTATACATGGCTATCATACCCCCAACCATAACAATGTTATGGTTGGGGGTCACCACAACATGAGGGACTGTATTAAGGGGTCACAGCATTAGGAAGGTTAAGAACCACTGCCCTAATTTGAATACCCTCATGTAGTGAAATTGCTACTCTATGTTAAAGTTTTGGTGTATAGCTCTATGTTTACATATGGCAGATAAGGAAGAAAAAGCACAGACAGGGTAGCAACAGCAGAGATAGGATTCATTTGCATATGTGAAGCCGATTGGTCATATGTAGATTAGTGTAGGCCCAGGATTTGAAAAGGCTGCTAGGCCAAAATGACAGTTGGGGAGAGCAGCGCTGAACATTCCAAAGGGGCGGAGCCAAGGTTCTGAGAGAGGCAGTTAGAGAGTGAGGTAGTTTGAAAATGACAGTTAGGAATCTGTGTGTGAAGAGGAGAGTTGGTTTTTGAGTGCCTGATAGGAATAAGCAGTTATGAAGATGTGTTAAAGACTTCTGATATAGAGAAGCAGTTAGTTAAATAGAGTTCGAGTTTTAAGGAACATAAAGAAGGCTAGTGTTGCCTTAGTTCGGAATATAATTCAGCCAAGAGTGTGTAAAGCAAGTAACATGTTTGTGAATATGAAACAGATAGTTTATTCAGAAAAGTTAACCAAGTAAATGATATTGACTGTAAGCCTCAAGATTGCAACAAAACACAAATGTAACCACAAGCATTGGAGCCAGAAGTTATAAATAAACTCTGTTACTTGGTTATACACAAGAGTGTTTCATTGCCTGTTATACAATGGTTTGGCATGACTTGTTTTTGATAAATCCATGTTGACTATTAGCGATGACTGCATGTGTTTCTAAGTGTTTGCAGACCTCTTCCTTAACAATCTTTTCCAGAATCTTGCCTGGTATCGACGTGAGACTGACCGGACGGTAATTGTTTGGGTCATCCTTTTTCCCCCACATGATCTTAAGGAATGAAGCTTTTCCTATGGGACGAGCTGTCTGCGTCCTATAGACTAGCTTCCTTGTGTGTGACTGACTGAAAATGGCTCCCTTCCCTCCAAAACCCAAAAAGGGGGCGGAACTAAGGAACCTAATGATGATGGACAGGTGGCCTGCCCTATAACTGCAAACTTTAACAGGAAGCCACTCTTTTGCAAAATCCCAAGCCTTGGGCTGCAAGCAAACACTTAATACAAAGCAAATAAAGTGGGAGCTTCTGGTACAGCAGCACACAAACATCTTTATCCACTTTCTTGCTTTTCTTCAGTTTACTTCTGTTGCTGCAAATAAGTTCAAAGGGTTTGCTTTCGATTAAGTCATTCAGGCGAGGGTGGGGACACGTGACAGAATGGCACAGGACCTTGTCCTTCCCCAGAGGTTCAGGCAAAAACAAACTGCTGCAACCTCTGCTGACTTGTGTCTTCTTCCTCATTAATAACTTCCGCCACCTGAGCCGCGCTCGGATGTTGCTTGCCCAGATGTGTCCCAGTTTTCCTCTCTGAAAGGCTGGCAGGTATGCCGCTCCGTGTGTGTGTGAAGTTGGGTTCTTGCCCGCTGAGCTTATTCCGACAGAGCTGCTTTTGAGGTTCACAAAGAGCAAAGGAAAGAAGGGGAGAATTTCTGGATTTGTTCACTCGCGTCTTACGCTCAGCTTTCCTCCCAGATTAGCAAAGGACTTTCTTTAAATAAGGGCGTTTGAGGTCAGCCTGTGCGAACATCTTTATGCTATTAGGCCTGTGAGGCATCTGCAAAGCAGACGTAAGCCCAAATATTTGTGTCCATGTGTCTGTGTGTGCGCGCGCGCCGGTTTCGGGTTTTTTTTCCCCTTAACATCTTGGCTTGGATATTCTGAATGCTTTTCCAGTCTTGAAAGGAGGGGAGAAAACCTTTGGAAGTTGTACTGCAGTTCTCTCCGAGCCTCGGCTTTCCAGCTGGGCTGAGAGGTATTTTAAGCTGTGAAAAGTTTTGCTTCGAATGGTAGTGCCAGCATTTCTCATAACTTTCTCTCCAAGGCCCTTTTACTCGTGGTTTTCACTCCAGTGTTCTTGAGAGAGAAAGGTCTTGCAGAGCAGCCTTTCCCCCCTTTTTCTTCTTGTTTAGGTTCAGTTGAAAACAAAACACTGCAATGCATGATTCCTCCCTCCCTTCCTGGACTTATGTAACACTTCTAGGCGTTTCCCTCTGCAAAGGTGTCTTTTATTGTCCATAATTCAGTTTTCAGACTGAGCAAAAGGAAAAGCTAGTAAATCCTGAGCAGAGGGTGCCAATGGAATTTTCTGAATTGTCCCATGATCTCTTTGGGTACAACTGAAAACGTAACCATTCAATGGAAAAGAAGTTGAAATGAGTCCAGTACAGCCCTGTATCTGGAGGGGATACTGCCTTCTTTGCCTCGGTCTTCTCATATGCACAAGAAGTGGAAAAGGGGAGAAATCACCAAAGAAGAATTCAAACAAATAGCCAACACCTGTAGGGAAAATGTCCGCAAGGCTAAAGCACAAAACGAGCTCAGGCTTGCCAGGGACATTAAAAACAATTAAAAGGGCTTCTTTTCTTATGTCAGTAGAAAAAGGAAAAACGAGGAGGCGATAGGGCCTCTTCGAGGAGAAGATGGGGCAATGCTGACAGGGGATGATAGGGAAAAGGCAGAAGTACTTAATGCCTTCTTTGCCTCGGTCTTCTCACAAAACGAAAGTCATCTTCAACCTCAGCAAGATGGAGTGGATGAGGGATTAGAGGACATCCAACCCCAAATTGGGAAAAATGTCGTACAGGAATACCTGGCCACTCTAAATGAGTTCAAGTCCCCTTTCAGGGCCAGATCAACTACACCCAAGAGTATTGAAGGAACTAGCGGAAGTCATTTCGGAACCATTGGCAACCATCTTTGAGAGTTCTTGGAGAACGGGAGAAGTTCCAGCAGATTGGAGGAGGGCCAATGTGGTCCCAATCTTCAAGAAGGGAAAAAAGGATGACCCAAACAACGACCAATGTCCGGTCAGCCTCACATCGATACCAGGCAAGACTCTGGAAAAGATTGTTAAGGAAGCGGTCTGCAAACACTTAGAAACAAATGCAGTCATTGCTAATAGTCAACATGGATTTATCAAAAACAAGTCATGCCAGACTTATCTGATCTCTTTTTTCGATAGAGTTACAAGCTGTGTAGATGCAGGGAATGATGCCGTGGATGGAGCGTACCTGGATTTCAGGAAGGCCTTCTTTGACAAGGTCCCCCATGACCTTCTGGCAAGGAAACCAGTCCAAGGTGGGCGAGGCAAAACTACAGTGAGTGGATCTGTAGTTGGTTAAATGGACGAACCCAGAGGGTGATTCTCCCCAAGGCTTCCTCCTCTTCATCCTGGAAAGAAGTGACGAGTGGAGTGTCATCCACAGGGTTCCGTCCTGGGCCCGGTCCTGCTCAGGATGTTCATTCATGACTTCGATGAAGGGCGAGAAGGCAGGATCATCAAGTTTGCAGACGACACCAAATGGGGAGGGAGAGCCAAGACTCCAGAGGACAGGAGCAGGATTCAAAATGATCTTGACAGATTAGAGAGATGATGGGCCAAAACTAACAAAGTGAAGTTCAACAGGGACAAATGCAAGAGACTCCACTTAGGCAGAAAAAACGAAATGCAAAGAGACAGAATGGGGGACGATGAGGCCTGGCTCGAGAGCAGGACGTGTGGAAAAGATCTTGTGGGGAGGAAAGTGAACATGAGCCAACAATGTGATGTGGCGGCAAAAAAAAGCCTTGTCCTAATCTCCATGGAAGCAAAAACAAGCTTGCTCCCTCCTCCTCCCTGTGGCTTCCTCTCACATATTTATCCATGGCTATCATATCTCCTCTCAGCCTTCTCTTCTTCAGGCTAAACATGCCCAGCTCCTTAAGCCGCTCCTCATAGGGCTTGTTCTCCAGACCCTTGATCATTTTAGTCATCCTCCTCTGGACACATCCCAGCTTGTCAACATCTCTCTTCAATTGTGGTGCCCAGAATTGGACACAGTATTCCAGGGGTGATCTAACCTAAGCGGAATAGAGCATGGGGAGCATTACTTCCCTAGATCTAGACACTAGGCTCCTATTGATGCTGGCCAAAATCCCACTGGCTTTTTTTTCACTGGTTACCAGTTGAGCACTGGATCACTTTCAAAGTGATGGTACTCACCTTGAAGGCCTTGCATGGTCTGGGGCCGATGTACCTGAGGGACCGCCTCACCCCCTACCAACCCCAGAGATCCCTCCATTCTGAGGACCAAGATCTATTGGAAATTCCCAGTGTCAAGACCTTGCGTCTAACAGCAACCAGACGCAGAGCCTTCACAGCAGTGGCACCATCACTCTGGAATACTCTGCCACCTGAAGTCCGTGCCTTACGGGACTTATCAGCTTTCCGCAGGGCATGTCAGACATACCTGTTTTGACAGGCTTTTGAGCTTTGATATTGCTGTAAATTGTTTTAAATTGTTTTTAAATTGTGTTAGATTTTAGTCTGTTCTTGTAAGCCGCTCCGAGCCCCAGGGGAGTGGCGGCAAAGACGTTTGCATCATAAATAAATAAATAAATCGTTTGGGGAGGCAATTGCAAGCTCTCAAAAGACTTTGGAGGTCATGTGTGGCCCACCAACCACATTTCGTCTTGCTTGCCCTGCATGAAGAGCTTTGCTTCAGCATTTAGTATTTAGCGCTGGCTGCCTCATAAGGAGTCTTGGATGGCACGCCCAGTGGAACAGTTGATCCCGTTGGGTTGGGCGGGCGTTCGGTGTGTGATTGAGAAAGCCATGATGTGTGCGGATGACTCAAAATCCTCAGAGGAGGCATCGCCCTGGTTGCCAGGCAAGGCCTCCCGCAATGCACCAGTCCTCTGATGCACAACCTAAACAGATGCTGTTCCAGGCTATTCTTCAGAAGGGTCAACTGGGGAAAGCAGAAAGAGTGAATCTCTCAGCAAGAGGACGAGCGTGATGCAATGGACTAAGCATTGGGCTCAGGGGCGGCTCGTCCATTACGCAAAGTAAGCGGTCGCAGAACACTTTTCTTTGCCAGGGGCGCAAGAAATGCCCCTCGACCGCCACTTGAGGAGCGCCCCCTCAGCTCACAACAGCCCTAGCAGTCCGGGGGGAGCCTCGGCTTTCTTGCCTCGCTGCCTCTTCCCAAAGGGGCCGGGCCCTTGGGCCCTGCCTTGCCCCTCTCGTTCCTGCTCCACCTGGCCACTGGGTGCACAAGCAGAGCCGACGCTCAATCGTTCTCTGCGTTCGATCCCTTCCCCATGACCGGCTCACTTTCCTGATCCTCCGACGCTCCACCCGCCTCCTCTCCTCTCCCCAATCCGCAGGTGGGCCAAGGGGCGGAGCCGCCCCGCCTGTCCCACTTCGGGTCCGGAGGCGTGTCTGAAGACGCACCAAAAAGTCGCCTCTTCTCCTGACTTTCTCTTCAGCCATTGGGACCAAGAGAGAGAGAGAGAGAGAGAAAGAGAGAGAGAGAGAGAGAGAGCCCCTCCGCCTGGAGGTATCTCCCACCTCCGCTCCCTCCTTTGTTTTTGCGCCTACCTTCAGGAAAGGTGGGCATCTCCACCTCTGTCTCTCTCTCTCTCTTGGTCCCAATGGCTGAGGAGAAAGTCAGGAGAAGAGGTGACTTTTGGTGCACACGCCGGGGTCTTCAGGCACGCCTCCGGACACAAAGCGGGCCAGGCAAGGGAGCAAGTGCGGCAAGTGTAGTTACTGGGATGTATAGTTCACCTACAATCAAAGAGCATTCTGAACTCCACCAATGATGGAATTGAATCAAATATGGCACACAGAACTCCCACGATGAACAGAAAATATATATCAATGATTGGTTGGGGGGGGGCGCACCAAAATACTGTTTGCTTACCTTTGAAAATTACCTAGGGAACCCAAATCCACGAGGATACAGCTTTACAGGTTGCCTAAGTTTGCAGGAAGCTCTCTGTTTCCTCCAACTCCAACCTTTTTTTTTTAACTCAGCCAGTTTAGCATTTCAAGCTCGTGTTAAAGCCAAACATAAATATAGAGAAAAGGAGAAAAGGGAGCTATTGGACACATGCGGCCGTCTCCTCCTTGCAAACAGAGACCCCTGTCATATTGCGGAGATGGAAAGCGGCGAAAGCTTTCGGGCGCTGTCAAGAAGTCATCCAGGAGAAGAAGCGGCATATCACCTGTCAAAGCCCAGCGATGCTCTCTCGCAGCCCCTGTGATGTCTCTCAGCCTTTACAACTTCCTCCTCCTCCTCTTCCTCCTCCTCATGGTACCTTCTCCATCTCAGGCGTCAAAAGACAAAGCCGAGGGGAAAAACTGGAGAAGGCAGATCTTAGGGAAAGACCGCTGGCGTTGCCAGGGATATTATTATTATTATTATTATTATTATCTATATATATAAAAATGCTCATGTCGTAATTAGTACCTTAAAAACAAAAGAACCAATGAATGAAATCACACCAAATTTGGCCACAAAACGTCTCACAACACAAGGAGTGACCATCACTCAAAAAATGATGATTTTGTCATTAGGGAGTTGTAGTTGCTGGGATGTATAGTTCGCCTACAATCAAAGAGCATTCTGAACTCCACCAATGATGGAATTGAACCAAAGAACTTCCATGACCAAGAGAAAATACTGGGTGTTTGGTGGACATTGACCTTGAGTTTGTGAGTTGTAGTTCACCTACATGCAGAGAGCACTGTGGACTCAAACAATGATAGATCTGGACCAAACTTGGCACAAGCACTCAATACGCCCAAATATAAACACAGATGGAATTTGGGGGAAATTGACCTTGACATTTGGGAGTTGTAGTTGCTGGGATTTATAGTTCACCTACAATCAAAGAGCATTCTGAACTCCACCAACGATGGAATTGAACCAAACTTGGCACACAGTTCTCCCATGACCAACAGAAAATACTGGAAGGGTTTGGTGGGCAGTTTCCTTTGGTTTTGGAGTTGTAGTTCACCTACATCCGGAGATCACTGTGGACTCAAACAATGATGGATCTGGGCCAAACTCGACACGAATACTCAATATGCCCAAATGTGAACACTGGTGGAGTTTGGGGAAAATAGAATCTTGACATTTGGAAGTTGCAGTTGCTGGGATTTATAGTTCACTTACAATCGTAGAGTATTCTGAACCCCATCAATGATAGAATTGGGCCAACCCTCCCTCACAGAACCCCCATGTGGGCCACAGCAACGCATGGCAGGGGATGGCTAGTTATTATATGTTTTCTGATGGTGTAAGCTGCCCCGAGTCCCCTTGGGGAGATGGTGCGGGGTATAAATAAAGTATTATTATTATTATTATTATTATTATTATTATTATATGTTTTCTGATGGTGTAAGCTGCCCCGAGTCCCACTGGGGAGATGGTGGCGGGGTAAAAATAAAGTATTATTATTACTATATGTTTTCTGATGGTGTAAGCTGCCCCGAGTCCCCTTAGGTATGTTGCAACCCAGAGCAGGAAACGAGACTATAAGATAACAATCCACCACACTTGACTGTGGGAAAAACAATCCCTTTTTTTGGAAGAAAAATCAAAAGTCAAAAAGCCACAGTAAAATTCAGCAGTCAAGAATATCCATGAACTAGATCAAAATCCAAAAGCAACACTGTAAAAACCTGGAACCTGTCAGCAATCCACTAACCGTACTTGGAGCACTAGAAGCCTCTTGGGATGTAGGCCACAGGAAACGGGAAATCTGCCAAGGTAATGCCTCAGTCTAAACGATGCCTGATCTAACGAGACAACCCGGCAAGAGGCACTTAAAACTGAAGAAACTGTTTCGTGACACACCTCCAGGCTTTGAAGCCTGTGTTTCCTTTTCCCTTAATCTGCTTGACCTTCGCAGACTCTGGGATTCACTCCTGTTTTTCCAAATCTGTCCTTTTCTATCCTCATTAAGGAAGCCAGGTGCTAACTCCTCTGAAGAGCTATCACCGCTTGGCTCTGAAACATTCTCATCAGAATGTGTACTTTCACTTTCCAAGCCACTGACCTCAGAATCAACATTTTCAATACCATCAGGGAAAAATACATGTTCAGTAGCATCAGGAAATACAATCAGAGAATCAGGTTCAGGTTCACATGCAGGCTGAACCCCAACAGGGTAGATGGTGGCAGGGTATAAATAAATTATATTATTATTATTATTATTATTATTATTATTATTATTATTAACTAGCTTGGGGACCCGGCGCTGCCCGGTTATTTGAGAAAGGAATTGTGTATCAAGGTTGGTCTTTATCAGTTATTTATATGGCTCGCAGTGGTCTCAGGAAGTTAGTGAAGGTACTGCGAATCCCATCATCTGTGGTCCATCCTCCTCCAAATTGCACCAGAATGGAGAGTGAGTCGTGAGGGCTCTGTGTGCCAAGTTTTGTTCTAGATCAATCATTGGCTGAGGGTCACAGTGATCTCAGAAAGTGAATTTAGGTACTGCAAGTCCCATCATCCATAGTATGTTCTCCCCCAAACCTCACCAGAATGTTGAGTTGGCCAAGGGGCCTCTCTGTGCCAAGTTTGGTCTTTTTTGGTATTTGGATATGTGTCACTGTGGTTTCAGGAATTGAGTGAAGGTACTGGAAGTCCCATCATCCATTGTCCGTCCTCTTCCAAACAGCATCGGGATGTAGAATGGGTCATGGGGGCTCTGTGTGCCAAGTTTGGTCTTGATCGGACATTAGATGAGGGTTGCAGCAGTCTTGGGAAGGGAGTGGAGGTACTTGAAGTCCCATCATCCATGGTCTGTAGTCCTCAAAAGTGCCTCAGGATGTAGAGTGGGTCATGGGGACTCTGTGTGCCAAGTTTGGTCTTGATCAGTCATTGGCGAGGGTCTCAGCAGTCTCAGGAAGTGAGTGAAGTGACTGCAAGTCCCATCATGCATCGCCAAATTCTTCCAAACCGCACCAGAATGGAGAGTAGGTCATGCAGGCTCTCTGTGTGAATTGTGGTCCTGATCCATCATTGTTGGCAGTTGTAATGGTCTCTTAGGAAGGGAGTGCAGGTATTGCAAGTCCCATCGTCCATGGTGCGTCCTCCTCCAAACTGCACCAGGATGTAGAGTGCATCATGGAAACTGAGTGTGCCAAGTTTGGTCTTTATCGGTAATTGGATGAGAGTTGCAGTGGTCTCAGGAATTGAGCAAAGGTACTGCAAGTCCCATAATCCATGGTCCATCCCTGGCCAAACCACACCAGGACATAAGGTGGGTCATGAGAGGTCTATGTGCCAAGTTTGGTCCTGATTGGATGAGGTGAATAGCGGTCTCAGAATGTGAGTGATGGTACTGCAAGTCCCATCATCCATGGTTCATCCTCCTCCAAACTGCAATAGGATGTAGAGTGGGTCATGGGGGCTCTGTGTGCCAAGTTTGGTCTGTATTGGTAATTTTCTGACAGAGCCTTTTCCCTTCCTCTCTTTGTCATCTCGGAATCTTGGAATTGAGGCTGGCCAATCAGAGACCATATGCAAATTTCCTTCTCATGTCCTCGTTTCTGTCATGAACTCTTTTCTCCACCAGGGGCTCCTATTGAATCTGGCCAATCAGAGACCATATGCAAATAGCACCACAGCGGCAGCCAATCAGAATGCTGGCACATACTCCTCCCGCCACACCGCCACACGTCCGCCGCATACAAACTTTGAGTTTTATTATATGTATAGATATTATTAATATTATATGTTTTCTGATGGTTTTTGGTGACCCCTCTGATACCCTCTCGTGACACCTCCAGTGCTCCCAACCCCCAGGATGAGAAATGTTGGGCTAGGAACCGCACTATCCATGCTGTATGGGAGATTTTGGGAGCTGTAATTCAAGCCAGTTGTTTTCCCAAGCTAGAGTAGGCAGAGTGATGGTGAGAATCAATGGAAATCTTCATTGCCTCTCCTCCTCCTCCTCTCTTCTTCTTCCACCACACTCATTAAGAAGGCAGTGATGGGCAGCGAACAGCCACCTTTGCAGTCAAATTGTCACCAATGTCAGTATTCATAAACAATGGGTATGACATTTTAAATTGATTTGTTTCCAAATAGAGTTGTGCGAGGTGGCTCATTCGGCCTCACTAATGAACTCACAACGCTGTTTGGACACTGTGCCGAAGCATCGCTGCTCCTCACCTCCAGCACCGGCTTCTCAGGGCGGAAGTCTCTGTTGTGCCCAATTTCCTCCTCTGAACAATTCCCATTGCCCTCTGAGTAAAGGGGAAATGAAACTTTCTCAGACCCACTTTGGATTTTATAGCGAAGGAAACATCTCAGAATCATAGAATCCATCCAGTCCAACCCCATTCTGCCAAGAAGCAGGAATATTGCACTCAAATCACCCCTGACAGATGGCTATCCAGCCTCTGTTTAAAAGCTTCCAAAGAAGGAGCCTCCACCACACTCCGGGGCAGAGAGTTCCACTGCTGAACGGCTCTCACAGTCAGGAAGTTCTTAAAATCATAGAATACTAGAATCAAAGAGTTGGAAGAGACCTCCTGGGCCATTCAGTCCAACCCCATTCTGCCAAGAAGCAGGAATATTGCATTCAAAGCACCCCTGACAGATGGCCATCCAGCCTCTGCTTAAAAGCCCCCAAAGAAGGAGTCTCCACCACACTCCGGGGCAGAAAGTTCCACTGCTGAACGGCTCTCACAGTCAGGAAGTTCTTAGAATCCTAGAATCAAAGAGTTGGGAGAGACCTCCTGGGCCATTCAGTCCAACCCCATTCTGCCAAGAAGCAGGAATATTGCATTCAAATCACCCCTGACAGATGGCCATCCAGCCTCTGTTGAAAAGCTTCCAAAGAAGGAGCCTCCACCACACTCCAGGGCAGAGAGTTCCACTGCTGAACGGCTCTCACAGTCAGGAAGTTCTTAAAATCATAGAATACTAGAATCAAAGAGTTGGAAGAGACCTCCTGGGCCATTCAGTCCAACCCCATTCTGCCAAGAAGCAGGAATATTGCATTCAAAGCACCCCTGACAGATGGCCATCCAGCCTCTGCTTAAAAGCCCCCAAAGAAGGAGTCTCCACCACACTCCGGGGCAGAGAGTTCCACTGCTGAACGGCTCTCACAGTCAGGAAGTTCTTAGAATCCTAGAATCAAAGAGTTGGGAGAGACCTCCTGGGCCAAGTTCTTCCTCATGTTCAGATGGAATCTCCTCTCTTGGAGTTTGAAGCCATTGTTCCATTGCATCCTAGTCTTCAAGGAAGCAGAAAACAAGCTTCCTCCCTCCTCCCTGTGGCTTCCTCTCACATATTTATACATGGCTATCATGTCTCCCCTCAGCCTTCTCTTCTTCAGGTTAAACATGCCCAGCTCCTTAAGCCGCTCCTCATAGGGCTTGTTCTCAAGGGTGGTGTCAGCTCACAGCAGCCGTCCCCAATAACGACACAGGACTCCGATCCGTAATCAATTAGAAACTTTACTGCAGGATGCTCAGACACAACAAAAGCCAAGATTGACCAGCGGCCGCTGGTCATCTCCTTTATACCCACCCCCACATTTGAAAACACCCTTCCCGCCAAATGGTAAATCATAGAATCATAGAATCATAGAATCATAGAATCAAAGAGTTGGAAGAGACCTCATGGGCCATCCAGTCCAACCCCATTCTGCCAAGAAGCAGGAATATTGCATTCAAATCACCCCTAACAAATGGCCATCCAGCCTCTGCTTAAAAGCTTCCAAAGAAGGAGCCTCCACCACACTCCGGGGCAGAGAGTTCCACTGCTGAACGGCTTTCACAGTCAGGAAGTTCTTCCTAATGTTCAGATGGAATCTCCTTTCTTGTAGTTTGAAGCCATTGTTCCATTGCGTCCTAGTCTCCAAGGAAGCAGAAAACAAGCTTGCTCCCTCCTCCCTGTGGCTTCCTCTCACATATTTATACATGGCTATCATATCTCCTCTCAGCCTTCTCTTCTTCAGGCTAAACATGCCCAGTTCCCTAAGCCGCTCCTCATAGGGCTTGTTCTCCAGACCCTTGATCATTTGAGTCGCCCTCTTCTGGACACATTCCAGCTTGTCAATATCTCTCTTGAATTGTGGCGCCCAGAATTGGACACAATATTCCAGTTGTGGTCTAACCAAAGCAGAATAGAGGGGTAGCATTACTTCCTTAGATCTAGACACTAGGCTCCTCTTGATGCAGGCCAAAATCCCATTGGCTTTTTTTGCCGCCACGTCACATTGTTGGCTCATGTTTAACTTGTTGTCCACGAGGACTCCAAGATCTTTTTCACACGTACTGCTCTCGAGCCAGGCTTCACCCATTCTGTATCTTTGCATTTCGTTTTTTCTGCCAAAGTGGAGTATCTTGCATTTGTCGCTGTTGAACTTCATTTTGTTAGTTTTGGCCCATCTCTCTAATCTGTCAAGATCGTTTTGAATTCTGCTCCTGTCCTCTGGACTATTGGCTATCCCTCCCAATTTGGTGTCGTCTGCAAACTTGATGATCCTGCCTTCTAGCCCTTCATCTAAGTCATGAATGAAGATCCTGAGCAGGACCGGGCCCAGGACGGAACCCTGCGGCACTCCACTTGTCACTTCTTTCCAAGATGAAGAGGAAGCATTAGTGAGCACTCTCTGTGTTCGTCCACTTAACCAATTCCAGATCCACCTCACCGTAGTTTTGCCTAACCCACATTGGACAAGTTTCCTTGCCAGAAGGTCATGGGGGACCTTGTCAAAGAAGGCCTTCCTGACATCCAGGTACGCTACATCCACGGCATTCCCCGCATCTACCCAGCTTGTAGCTCTATCGAAGAAAGAGATCAGATTAGTCTGACATGACTTGTTTTTGATAAATCCATGTTGACTATTAGCGATGACTGCATTTGTTTCTAAGTGTTTGCAGACCACTTCCTTAACAATCTTTTCCAGAATCTTGCCTGGTATCGATGTGAGGCTGACTGGACAGTAGTTGTTTGGGTCATCCTTTTTTCCCTTCTTGAAGATTGGGACCACCTTGGCCCTCCTCCAATCTGCTGGAACTTCTCCCGTTCTCCAAGAACTCTCAAAGATGGTTGCCAATGGTTCCGAAATGACTTCCGCTAGTTCCTTCAATACTCTTGGGTGGAGTTGATCTGGCCCTGAAAGGGGACTTGGACTCATTAAGAGCGGCCAGGTATTCCTGGACGACTTCTTTCCCAATTTGGGGTTGAATGTCCTCCAAACCCTCATCCACTCCATCTTGCTGAGGTTGAAGACTCTCTTTTTGTGAGAAATCCTGTGCAACTCTCCCGCCAAATGCCAAATGCCTTCCCCCGAGGTCACCAGCTGCAATGTCCTTATCAGTGCTCTACGTCAGGACCCTGGTTTTCAGCGCCAAAACTGAAGGCCTGGAAACCGGTTCCTGACAGGTGGCTCATCCATTAAGCAAAGTAAGCGGTTGCGGTACACTTTTTTTTGCCAGGGGTGCAGAGGCGCTTCTGTAAATGCCCCTCGACCCCCACTTGAGGAGCGCCCCCTCCGCTCACAACAGCCCTAGCAGTCTGGGGGAGCCTCGGCTTCCTTGCCTCGCTGCCGGGAGATCCTCTTCCCAAAGGGGCCGGGCCCTTGAGCCCCTCTCGTTCCTGCTCCATATCAATGATTGGTTGGGAGGGGGGCGCCAAAATACTGTTTGCTTACCATTGAAAATTACCTAGGGCCACCTCTGCTTGTTCTTGGCTATCATATCTCTTCTCAGCCTTCTCTTCTTCAGGCTAAACATGCCCAGCTCCTTAAGCCGCTCCTCATAGGGCATGTTCTCCAGACCCTTGATCATTTGAGTCGCACTCCTCTTGACACATCACAGCTTGTCAATATCTCTCTTGAATTGTGGTGCCCAGAATTGGACACAATATTCCAGGTAAAGTGGTCTAACCAAGGCAGAATAGAGCATGGGGAGCAGGACTTCCCTAGGTCTAGACACTATGCAGAGTCTGATGCAGGCCAAAATCCCATTGGCTTTTTTTGCCGCCACATTACAATCCTGGCTCATGTTTAACTTGTTGTCCACGAGGACTCCAAGATCTTTTTCACACGTCCTGCTCTTGAGCCAGGCCTCATCGTCCCCCATTTTGTATCTTTGCATTTCATTTTTTCTGCCTAAGTGGAGTCTCTTGCATTTGTCCCTGTTGAACTTCATTTTGTTAGTTTTGGCCAATCATCTCTCTAATCTGTCAAAATCCTTTTGAGTCCTGCTCCTGTCCTCTGGAGTATTGGCTATCCCTCCCAATTTGGTGTCGCCTGCAAACTTGGTGATCATGCCTTCTCGTCCTTCATCTAAGTAATTAATAAAGATCCCGAGCAGGACCAGGCCCAGGACAGAACCCTGCGGATGGCACTCCACCATCTCCCCAAGGAGACTCGGGGCAGCTTACACCATCAGAAAACATATAATAATACAAGAGAGGAGATTCCATCTGAACATGAGGAAGAACTTCCTGACTGTGAGAGCCGTTCAGCAGTGGAACTCTCTGCCCCGGAGTGTGGTGGAGGCTCCTTCTTTGGAAGCTTTTAAACAGAGGCTGGATGGCCATCTGTCAGGGGTGATTTGAATGCAATATTCCTGCTTCTTGGTAGAATGGGGTTGGACTGGATGGCCCATGAGGTCTATTCCAACTCTTTGATTCTATGATTCTATGATTCTATGATTATTATAATTATATGCCAGGACTCCAAGATCTTTTTCACACATCCTGCTCTCAAGCCAGGCATTGTTCCCCATTCTGTATCTTTTTTCTGCCCCAGTGGAGTCTCTTGCATTTGTCCCTGTTGAACTTCATTTTGTTAGTTTTGGCCATTCTTCTCTTTAATCTGTCAAGATCGTTTTGAATTCTGCTCCTGTCCTCTGGAGTATTGGCTATCCCATTTGGTGTCATCTGCAAACTTGATGATGATACCTTCTCACCCTTCATCTAAATCAGGGGTCCTCAAACTAAGGCCCGGGGGCCGGATGTGGCCCTCCAAGGTCTTTTACCCGGCCCTCGCTCAGGGTCAACCTAAGTCTGAAACGACTTGAAAGCACACAACAACTACTACTACTACTACTAGTACTACAACAACAATCCTATCTCATCATCCAAAAGAAGGCCCACACTTCCCATTGAAATACTAATAAGTTTATATTTGCTAAAATCGTTCTTCATTTTAATTATTGTATTGTTTTAAGTGTTTTTTCGCACTACAAATGAGATATGTGCAGTGTGCATAGGAATTCATTCAATTTTTTTCAAATTTTAATCTGGCCCTCCAACAGTTTGAGGGACTGTGACCTGGCCCTCTGTTTAAAAAGTTTGAGCACCCCTGATCTAAGTCATTAATAAAGATCCTGATCAGGACCGGGCCCAGAACAGAACCCTGCTGATGGCACTCCACTTGTCACTTCTTTCCAGGGTGAAGAGGAAGCATTGGTGAACAAGCCCTCATAGGGCTTGTTCTCCAGACCCTTGATCATTTTAGGAGGGCAACTAAAATGATCAAGGGTCTGGAGAACAAGCCCTATGAGGAGCGGCTTAGGGAACTGGGCATGTTTAGCCTGAAGAAGAGAAGGCTGAGAGGAGATATGATGATAGCCATGTATAAATATGTGAGAGGAAGCCACAGGGAGGAGGAGGAGGGAGCAAGCTTGTTTTCTGCTTCCCTGGAGACTAGGACGCAATGGAACAATGGCTTCAAACTACAAGAGAGGAGATTCCATCTGAACATTAGGAAGAACTTCCTGACTGTGAGAGCCGTTCAGCAGTGGAACTCTCTGCCCCGGAGTGTGGTGGAGGCTCCTTCTTTGGAAGCTTTTAAGCAGAGGCTGGATGGCCATTTGTCGGGGGTGATTTGAATGCAATATTCCTGCTTCTTGGCAGAATGGGGTTGGACTGGATGGCCCAGGAGGTCTCTTCCAACTCTTTGATTCTATGATTCTATGATTCTTGGTAGCAAAACAGGGTCAGTCTTGGTTAGTACTTGGATTGCAGACCAGCAACAAATCCTGGGAGCTGTAAGCTATGTTGTAGAGGAAGGAAGTGGCAAAACCACCTTGGAAGATCCCTTTCCTAAGAAATTATTTTATTTACTTCCTTTCTACCCAGCCTTTCTCAACCCGAGAGGGGATTCAAGGTGGCTTACAAATTTGGCAAAAATTCGATGCCACACAGGTAAACAATAAAACACATCTCATGAAAATGTAAACAATCATAGTACTATATAAATACTGTAAATAATAAATAATAATAATCCATCCAGAGGGTTCCACTGCTGAACAGCTCTCCTTACCGTCAGGAAGTTGTGAGACTGATGAAGTACTTCCTCATTCTTTGCATACTTCCTGGAGATTTTTATGGCCTTGTAGATCAGTTAAATTAGCCTCCCCACATAAGTGGTACCTAAATCTCCTGCTTGACAGATGCAACTGTCTTTCAGGCTGCAAAGGTTGACAACAAGCTACACAATTTTGGTTGGAAGCTCACTCCAACCTGGGCTGGCTTCGAACTCAGTAGTGATCTTAATGCAGCTGACTCCCAGCCATCAACGTATGCCGGTTGGAAGCTGCCCTGAGTCCCCCTTCGGGGATTGAGAAGGGCGGGGTAGAAATACCCGAAATAAATAAATAAATAAATAAATATCAGATAGACGTGAGAAAGAGACTTGGCTCTAAAGCCCTTAATTAAGTTACCTCTTATCACCAATTCTAAGGTTTTTACCCTTGGGACTCATACTTCATGGTTTCAAACTACAGGAAAGGAGATTTCATCTGAACGTTAGGACAGTGATGGGCAACCTTTTGAGCTTGTTGTGCCAACAGTTGCCAAAAACCTGAGCATAACTTGGGTGGGGTGTCAACTTCGAGGGGAAAAAACCCCATAATTTTGCAATATTTATATTTTAAATAAGAAAAATGTATATTCCATGCTGAGTTATGAACAATGCTCAAACGTGCAGGTGCTAAATTTGTAGAGCCTTTTACAAATTTAAGGATGGAATTAGATTGGCTCTTATAAGGTGTACTCCTCTGTATGTGGCCGTGTGTGGCTGCGTGTCATCAAAAATAGCCATGCATGTCAGTGCTGACACGCATGTCATAGGTTCACCATCACGGCATTAGGAAGAACTTCCTGACTGTGAGAGCCGTTCAGCAGTGGAACTCTCTGCTCCGGAGTGTGGTGGAGACTCCTTCTTTGGGGGCTTTTAAGCAGAGGCTGGATGGCTATCTGTCAGGGGTGATTTGAATGCGATGTTCCTGCTTCTTGGCAGAATGGGGTTGGACTGGATGGCCCAGGAGGTCTCTTCCAACTCTTTGATTCTATGAGTGTGGTGGAGGCTCCTTCTTTGGAGGGTTTTAAGCAGAGGCTGGATGGCCATCTGTCAGGGGTGCTTTGAATGT
Organism: Anolis sagrei; assembly: GCF_037176765.1. Taxonomy (NCBI): domain Eukaryota; kingdom Metazoa; phylum Chordata; class Lepidosauria; order Squamata; family Anolidae; genus Anolis; species Anolis sagrei. The sequence continues at coordinate 3,492,524 of NC_090029.1, forward strand.
GATTTTCCTGCTTTCTCTTCCAACTCTTTGTATCTATGAGTGTAGTGGAGGCTCCTTCTTTGGAGGCTTTTAAGCAGAGGCTGGATGGCCATCTGTCAGGGGTGCTTTGAATGCAATATTCCTGCTTCTTGGCAGAATGGGGTTGGACACGATGGCCCATGAGGTCTCTTCCAACTCTAGGATCCTACGACTCTATGATTCTATGAAAAGTAAACACTGCAAGGACGGCCCTGGGACCAAGACCAATAAAGTTTAGATTGAACGAAAACTACAAATTCCATACATCTCGTTTTGTTAATGTTGTGTTTCTCCGTTCTTTTCATCCCTTCCTTGTCCATATTTGGTGCCAGTCCTTCCTCATGTGCTTTGCAGTCGGCTTCCGTAATGCTTTGTAGCTCCGTCAGTATGTAAATTAAACCAAGCATAGATAGCTTTGTGGCGCTTAATGTTCAGCTGATAAAAATTAATGTGGTGTGAAATGAGCATTTTATCTTACTGCAGATACAGTGACGGAGTTAATTAGACTGGCAGAGCAAAATGTTATTAAAACGTAAGACGGGGGACCCCGATTGTGGCGGACTCGCTGGACCTCAGGACCCGGGGGGCAGGAAGATGGGGGACGGACATCGCTGGACGGACAGCGGCATCGTGTTCAATCAACTGAGGCAGCCGCCCCAAAGCAAATACTCCAAGACGGAGGCATGGGTTCAGCGACATGACAGGCGGGAGCAGGGGTAGGGGTGGTGGTGCGCTTTCAATGTGTTTGTGAGGAGAGGGGAAGAGGTTTGAGGCGAGCCAGAACGCTCCCGGCACACCAAGGCAGTGCATCCATCAGCATTAGCGCATGGTTGAAGGTGTTGCCTTGCCAGGAAGCATTGCCGGTGAGGAAGTTCAGCATTTTTGGGCCTTGTTGGGCAATCAATAGGCATGAAAGCAGCAACAGCAGAAGTCAAAGAGTTCCTTTCAAGTAGCTGTTTAGTCTTTTATGGCCTGGAGTCCTATTGGTGTCTTCACTCGTACGTACGTTCGCCTACAGAGGAGATTGGGCATGTTGTGTCCAATGCAAAATGCTTGCATCTGTTCTAAGTTCGCAGAAGCAGACTCAACCTTGCAGCACAAGTAGATAATATACATCAATGCAGGCGGTTATGCATTTAGTTACTAGGCTTGGTTGATCCAGCTCGTTAATTTCTAATATTGTTATGAAATCGTAAATAAAATACCTATGGAAGCGATATTGACACCTTTTGGCAACCCGGAAGTGTTTTTGCCATATTGAAGCCGCGTCGGCCATCTTCCTTACGACTTCCGGCAGTGAATCGTAAATGCTGGGGGCGTGACCTTCAGGAACAGCTGAAAGAGACATTTTGGGACAAAATAATAAACTCAGATATAAAATTAATAAAAATATATATATTAGGCCTGGGTAACAACGGAAAATTTTGTTTCTAAAATCGATTTGTATTTGGGGTTTTTTTTTGTTTCGATATTTAAAATAATTACAAAATTTTCCTTTTAAAAAGTTCGATATTTAGGAAATTTCGTAAATGGTAAAAAATTAACGAATCGATTTCCGAAACAATAACGAATCAATTCGTTAATGGCGGACGCGACCGCGAAATACGCTAAAAAACCTCCAAAACCTTCTGAAGCTTCCCTCTCCCTCTGTTGTTGACTGTTGTTGGTGTGATATTATAATTTTTTTTCACTAATTAAACCATAAAACTGGCCCAGACATGCGGAAATAATAACGAAACGACCTCAAAACAATAACGAAACGAATACAATATCGAAATACGAAGCATTTACAAAACGTTTTTGAAAATTCGTTTTTTTTAATAATTGCTCCAGAATGGTTCGTTATCGTTTTGTAATTGAAAAAATTAATGAATTATTAACGAATTAGGAATTAACGAAACGAAACCGCCCAGCCCTAATATATATAACCAGTTATTAATATGGACCACGGAGACTGAACGAATAAAAGATAACATGATAAACTGGTCGAAAGACATAGGTCGTTCTATTCTATGTAGCGTACCTGGATTTCAGGAAGGCCTTCTCTGACAAGGTCCCCCATGACCTTCTGGCAAGGAAACGAGTCCAATGTGGGCGAGGCAAAACTACGGTGAGGTGGATCTGGAATTGGTTAAATAGACGAACCCAGAGGGTGATTCTCCCCAAGGCTTCCTCCTCTTCATCTTGGAGAGAAGTGACAAGTGGAGTGCCACCAGCAGGGTTCCGTCCTGCGCCCAGTCCTGATCAGGATCTTCATTCATGAATGAGATGAAGGGCGAGAAGGCAGGATCATCAAGTTTGCAGATGACACCAAATTGGGAGGGAGAGCCAAGACTCCAGAGTACAGGAGCAGGATTCAAAATGATCTTGACAGATTAGAGAGATGATGGCCCAATACTAACAAAATGAAGTTCAACAGGGACAAATGCAAGAGACTCCACTTAGGCAGGAAAAACAAAATACAAAGAGCCAGAATAGGACAATGCCTGGCTCGAGAGCAGTACGTGTGAAAAAGATCTTGGAGTCCTTGTGGACAACAAGTTAAACATGTGCCAGGAATGTGATGTGGCGGCAAAAAAAGCCAATGGGATTTTGGCCTGCATCAAGAGGAGCCTAGTGTCTAGATCTAGGGAAGTCCTGCTCCCCATGTTCTATTCTGCATCGGTTAGACCACACCTGGAATATTGTGTCCAATTCTGGGCACCACAATTCAAGAAAGATATTGACTCTAAGCTGGAATGTGTCCAGAGGAGGGCGACTCAAATGATCAAGGGTCTGGAGAACAAGCCCTATGAGGAGCGGCTTAGGGAACTGGGCATGTTTAGCCTGAAGAAGAGAAGGATGAGAGGAGATATGATAGCCATGTATAAATATGTGAGAGGAAGCCACAGGGAGGAGGGAGCAAGCTTGTTTTCTGCTTCTTTGGAGATTAGGACATGGAACAATGGTTTCAAACAACAAGAAAGGAGATTCCATCTGAACATGAGGAAGTACTTCCTGACTGTGAGAGCCGTTCAGCAGTGGAACTCTCTGCCCCGGAGTGTGGTGGAGGCTCCTTCTTTGGAAGCTTTTAAACAGAGGTTGGATGGCCATCTGTCAGGGGTGATTTGAATGCAATATTCCTGCTTCTTGGCAGAATGGGGTTGGACTGGATGGCCCATGAAAGCATTTCATTTTCCATGAATTTTCTCCACAACTTTCCCACGTAATCGCTTTGACCTGTGATGCCTATTTTCTGCTCCAATCTGTAAATGAACTTTGTTGATTTCTGTAGCCCCAGGTGTTTTTTTTCCCCTGTGAGACATCTGTATCACTTAGTTCTCCACCCGACGTCTTATCTAATGTTGCAGTTTCTGGCTCCTCTGACTGACCTTTACACTCTGCACTTTCCGAGTCAGATTTCTCACAATAATATTTATTTACAGTATTTATATTCCACCCTTCTCACCCCGCAGGGGACTCAGGGCGGATTACAATGTACACATATATGGCAAACGTTCAATGCCAATTTGGCATACAACATATACAGACATACACAGAGGCTATTTAACTTTTTCTGGCTGCCAGGGGAGCTGGCAGAATGGGGTTGGATTGGATGTCCCAGGAGGTCTCTTCCAACTCTTTGATTCTAGGATTCTATGAGTCTTCTGTATCACTTAGTTCTCCACCCGACGTCTTATCTAATGTTGCAGTTTCTGGCTCCTCTGACTGACCTTTACACCCTGCACTTTCCGAGTCAGATTTCTCACAATAATATTTATTTACAGTATTTATATTCCACCCTTCTCACCCCGCAGGGGACTCAGGGCGGATTACAATGTACACATATATGGCAAACATTCAATGCCAATTTGGCATACAACATATACAGACATACACAGAGGCTATTTAACTTTTTCTGGCTGCCAGGGGAGCTGGCAGAATGGGGTTGGATTGGATGTCCCAGGAGGTCTCTTCCAACTCTTTGATTCTAGGATTCTATGAGTCTTCTGTATCACTTAGTTCTCCACCCGACGTCTTATCTAATGTTGCAGTTTCTGGCTCCTCTGACTGACCTTTACACCCTGCACTTTCCGAGTCAGATTTCTCACAATAATATTATTTACAGTATTTATATTCCACCCTTCTCACCCCGCAGGGGACTCAGGGCGGATTACAATGTACACATATATGGCAAACATTCAATGCCAATTTGGCATACAACATATACAGACATACACAGAGGCTATTTAACCTTTTCTGGCTGCCAGGGGAGCTGGCAGAATGGGGTTGGATTGGATGTCCCAGGAGGTCTCTTCCAACTCTTTGATTCTAGGATTCTATGAGTCTTCTGTATCACTTAGTTCTCCACCCGACGTCTTATCTAATGTTGCAGTTTCTGGCTCCTCTGACTGACCTTTACACCCTGCACTTTCCGAGTCAGATTTCTCACAATAATATTATTTACAGTATTTATATTCCACCCTTCTCACCCCGCAGGGGACTCAGGGCGGATTACAATGTACACATATATGGCAAACGTTCAATGCCAATTTGGCATACAACATATACAGACATACACAGAGGCTATTTAACTTTTTCTGGCTGCCAGGGGAGCTGGCAGAATGGGGTTGGATTGGATGTCCCAGGAGGTCTCTTCCAACTCTTTGATTCTAGGATTCTATGAGCCTTCTGTATCACTTAGTTCTCCACCCGACGTCTTATCTAATGTTGCAGTTTCTGGCTCCTCTGACTGACCTTTACACCCTGCACTTTCCGAGTCAGATTTCTCACAATAATATTATTTACAGTATTTATATTCCACCCTTCTCACCCCGCAGGGGACTCAGGGCGGATTACAATGTACACATATATGGCAAACGTTCAATGCCAATTTGGCATACAACATATACAGACATACACAGAGGCTATTTAACTTTTTCTGGCTGCCAGGGGAGCTGGCAGAATGGGGTTGGATTGGATGTCCCAGGAGGTCTCTTCCAACTCTTTGATTCTAGGATTCTATGAGCCTTCTGTATCACTTAGTTCTCCACCCGACGTCTTATCTAATGTTGCAGTTTCTGGCTCCTCTGACTGACCTTTACACCCTGCACTTTCCGAGTCAGATTTCTCACAATAATATTTATTTACAGTATTTATATTCCACCCTTCTCACCCCGCAGGGGACTCAGGGCGGATTACAATGTACACATATATGGCAAACATTCAATGCCAATTTGGCATACAACATATACAGACATACACAGAGGCTATTTAACTTTTTCTGGCTGCCAGGGGAGCTGGCAGAATGGGGTTGGATTGGATGTCCCAGGAGGTCTCTTCCAACTCTTTGATTCTAGGATTCTATGAGTCTTCTGTATCACTTAGTTCTCCACCCGACGTCTTATCTAATGTTGCAGTTTCTGGCTCCTCTGACTGACCTTTACACCCTGCACTTTCCGAGTCAGATTTCTCACAATAATATTATTTACAGTATTTATATTCCACCCTTCTCACCCCGCAGGGGACTCAGGGCGGATTACAATGTACACATATATGGCAAACCTTCAATGCCAATTTGGCATACAACATATACAGACATACACAGAGGCTATTTAACTTTTTCTGGCTGCCAGGGGAGCTGGCAGAATGGGGTTGGATTGGATGTCCCAGGAGGTCTCTTCCAACTCTTTGATTCTAAGATTCTATGAGCCTTCTGTATCACTTAGTTCTCCACCCGACGTCTTATCTAATGTTGCAGTTTCTGGCTCCTCTGACTGACCTTTACACCCTGCACTTTCCGAGTCAGATTTCTCACAATAATATTTATTTACAGTATTTATATTCCACCCTTCTCACCCCGCAGGGGACTCAGGGCGGATTACAATGTACACATATATGGCAAACCTTCAATGCCAATTTGGCATACAACATATACAGACATACACAGAGGCTATTTAACTTTTTCTGGCTGCCAGGGGAGCTGGCAGAATGGGGTTGGATTGGATGTCCCAGGAGGTCTCTTCCAACTCTTTGATTCTATGATTCTATGAGCCTTCTGTATCACTTAGTTCTCCACCCGACTTCTTATCTAATGCTGCAGTTTCTGGCTCCTCTGACTGACCTTGACACCCTGCCCTTTCCGAGTCAGATTTCTCACAATAATAATAATAATAATAATAATAATAATAATAATAATAGAGAAGCATCATTCCCCTGACTTGAATCTTCATCATTTCACGCCACAGGAAATCCCACAGGCAATCCCACAATCCTCCCTAAATCACCAGTGAACTCATCAGCCGCTGGAGCCTCAGGTTGATCTACAACAGCCTCTTATCCAACTACTAACCAGGGCTGGTCCTTCTTAGCTTCCAAAATCAGATTTTTTAAAAAAATCCAAACTTGCATTGAAATTACACATTCGTTTTAATTGATAAATAAATCTCAGAGCATAATCCTTTGTTAACAAGATCAAGTGAGGCTGACTGCAGTACAGCTAAAAAAAAAAACCCATTCCAAAATCCTTGAGAAAGCCAGGCCAGAAACACCTTGGCTCCATTGATCTCCGGATTATACTCATTCCCCTTAAATGTGTTTCTCGATAATTGTTTCTCACTGAAGGACCAACACCGGTGATGTCCATCAATACAGCTTTGTGGCACGGCGCACACCTCAGGAGTGAGGCGTTCCTTGCCGGAGGCGAAACCAGGACTCGGCAGTCAATAGAAGCTGCACAACAGAGAGACATATTGACTGCTGGATTAAACCCCAGTCAATACACTCTCGCGCACTCATTCATTCCTAGGCTCAATGCTCAAGGATGGACGAAAGCGAGAGGCAGCATGCTGGGACTTGGGGAAGGGCGGTGTTTGTTAGGGGTATTAAACTGTTTGTATTACCGGGGCGCTCCTAAGCTGCTTGACTGAAATGTACACATGTCCAGCAGTGTGGCTCAATAATTTTTGTGTGGGATGGAGGGAGAGCTGCTGGTCTTTCCTACCCCCTGTTGTGTTCACAACATTGCCTAGTTTGGAAGGAGAAAGCATCCAAAATCCAGCACTTGCAGCAAGCAAAGGATGTGATGACACTGATCAGGGCAACCACTGAAGTCGAGCATGCCCCCCCCCCCCAAATAAGGGATGGTAACTTATAGTTCTGCAAAGGGCAAGGGTACCAGACTGCACAAAGGGGTTAAGTTTTGGTCAATTTGCGGACCTTTTCCCTACAGGTGTTGGCTATTTGTTTGAATTCTTCTTTGGTGATTTCTCCCCTTTTCCACTTCTTGTGCATGTCTCCTCCTCTGAAGGCTGAACGGCTCTCACAGTCAGGAAGTTCTTCCTCATGTTCAGATGGAATCTCCTTTCTTGTAGTTTGAAGCCATTGTTCCTTTGCGTCCTAGTCTCCAAGGAAGCAGAAAACAAGCTTGCTCCCTCCTCCCTGTGGCTTCCTCTCACATATAGAATCATAGAATCATAGAATCAAAGAGTTGGAAGAGACCTCATGGGTAATCCAGTCCAACCCCATTCTGCCAAGAAGCAGGAATATTGCATTCAAATCACCCCTGACACATGGCCATCCAGCCTCTGTTTAAAAGCTTCCAAAGAAGGAGCCTCCACCACACTCCAGGGCAGAGAGTTCCACTGCTGAACGGCTCTCCCAGTCAGGAAGTTCTTCCTCATGTTCAGATGGAATCTCCTTTCTTGTAGTTTGAAGCCATTCTTCCATTGCGTCCTAGTCTCCAAGGAAGCAGAAAACAAGCTTGCTCCCTCCTCCCTGTGGCTTCCTCTCACATATAGAATCATAGAATCATAGAATCAAAGAGTTGGAAGAGACCTCATGGGCCATCCAGTCCAACCCCATTCTGCCAAGAAGCAGGAATATTGCATTCAAATCATCCCTGACAAATGGCCATCCAGCCTCTGCTTAAAAGCTTCCAAAGAAGGAGCCTCCACCACACTCCGGGGCAGAGAGTTCCACTGCTGAATGGCTCTCCCAGTCAGGAAGTTCTTCCTCATGTTCAGATGGAATCGCCTCTCTTGTTGTCTGAAGCCATTGTTCCATTGCGTCCTAGTCTCCAAGGAAGCAGAAAACAAGCTTGCTCCCTCCTCCTCCTTGTGTCTTCCTCTCACATATTTATACATGGCTATCATGTCTCCTCTCATCCTTCTCTTCTTCAGGCTAAACATGCCCAGCTCCTTAAGCCACTCCTCATAGGGCTTGTTCTCCAGACCCTTGATCTGCTCCCTCCTCCCTGTGGCTTCCTCTCACATATTTATACATGGCTATCATATCTCCTCTCAGCCTTCTCTTCTTCAGGCTAAACATGCCCAGCTCCTTAAGCCGCTCCTCATAGGGCTTGTTCTCCAGACCCTTGATCACTTTAGTCGCCCTCCTCTGGACACATTCCATCTTGTCAATATCTCTCTTGAATTGTGGTGCCCAGAATATTCCAGGTGTGGTCTAACCAAAGCGGAATAGAGCATGGGGAGCATTACTTCCCTAGATCTAGACACTAGGCTCCTCTTGATGCAGACCAAAATCCCATTGGCCTTTTTTGCCGCGACATCACATTGTTGGCTTATGTTTAAGTTGCTGTCCACGAGGACTCCAAGATCTTTTCCACACGTCCTGCTCTCGAGCCAGGCTTCATCGTCCCCCATTCTGTATCTTTGCATTTCGTTTTTCCTGCTTAAGTGGAGTATCTTGCAATTGTCAATGTTGAACTTCATTTTGTTAGTTTTGGCCAATCATGTCTCTAATCTGTCAAGATCGTTTTGAATTCTGCTCCTGTCTTCTGGAGTATTGGCTATCCCTCCCAACTTGCAGCAAGCAAAGGATGTGATGACACTGATAAGGGCAACCACTACCACATCCACTACTCATCATTATCATTAATTTCTAAATCTGGGGGTCATGACCCCCCAGGGGTTCAGAAGTGTCGCCAAAGACCATAAGAAAACACAGTATTTTCTGTTGACTATGGAGGTTCTGTGTGAGAAGTTTGGCCCAATTCTATCATTGGTGGGGTTCAGAAGGCTTTTCAATTGTAAGTGAACTATAAATCCCAGCAACGACAAGTTCCAAATGTCAAGGTCTGTTCTGCCGCGCGCTGGGGCCTGTAAAGAATTTCCTTTAGAACAGGATGTTCAACCATTGCCCAGTGGGAAGCCAGGGGGCCCAAGGAGAAGTTCTCAGAGGTTTTCCACCACAAATAGTCTTTCGATGGCTTGTGAAGTATAACAAAGTTCTTTATTAATGAACAATCAAACAGAAAGTTCTCTTGTCTTCAGTAAAGATAAACAAATGATTCCAGGCTTTTATGCAACTGGCAGTTGTTTGGTGTGGCTTGTTAGTTCCTGGGGGAATCTTTTGTTGAGAGGTGATCAGCTGTGGGTCTGTAGCTAGTTTGTATGTTGTGTTTCCTCATCAGCTTCCCTATTCGGTCAGTGGTTCCCTTGATGTATGGCAAGAACACAACAGCAAAACAACAGAGAGGAAACAATCAGGGACAGCTAATCACCTCTCAACAAAAGATTCCCCAGGCACTAACAAGCCACACCAAAAAACTGCCAGGCCATTAAATGATAACCAAGGTGGTCAGTTGAAACATTCACATCTAACTCCAGCAGACAAGAGTCTTTTGTCCCACCCTGGTCTTTCCACCCATTTTTTTCTGAACTAAATGCGCTACATGTTTATGAAAAATATGAGTCTCTTGAAGGGCTATTATTTGGTAATTGCCTTTATTTATTTGATGGAAAATAATTCTTTTCCTTTTATTTGGAGAATTAAGTCAGTTAATGTTTAAAGAGTAAATTTTCAATTAGGTTCTTGTGGGTTTTTTTCGGGCTATAGGGCCATGTTCTAGAGGTATTTCTCCTGACGTTTCGCCTGCATCTATGGCAAGCATCCTCAGAGGTAGTGAGGTCTGTTGGAATTAGGACAATGGGTTTATATATCTGTGGAATGGCTGGGGTGGGGCAAGGAGCTCTTCTCTGCTGAAGCTAGGTGTGAATGTTTCAACTAACCACCTTCATTAGCATTTCAAGGCCTGGCTGAGCCTGGGAAAATCTTTTGTTGAGAGGTGTTAAGATGTGCCTGGTTGTTTCCTCTCTGCTGTTTTGCTGTTGTAATTTTAGAGTTTTTTAGTACTGGTAGCCAGATTTTGTTCATTTTCATGGTCTCCTCCTTTCTGTTGAAATTGTCCACATGCTTGTGGATTTCAATGGCTTCTTGTGTAGTCTGACATGGTGGTTGTTGGTGTGGTCCAGCATTTCTGTGTTCGCAAATAATATGCTGTGTCCAGGCTGGTTCATCAGGTGCTCTGCTATGGATGACTTCTCTGGTTGGAGTAGTCTGCAGTGCCTTTCATGTTCCTTGATGCGTGTTTGGGCGCTGCGTGTGGTGGTCCCTATGTAGACTTGTCCACAGCTGCATGGTATACGGTAGACTCCTGCAGAGGTGAGAGGATCCCTCTTGTCCTTTGCTGAACGTAGCATTTGTTGGATTTTCTTGGTGGGTTTGTAGATTGTTTGTATGTTGTGTTTCCTCATCAGCTTCCCTCTGCGGTCAGCGGTTCCCTTGATGTATGGCAGGAACACTTTTCCTCTGGGTGGATCTTCATCTTGACTCTCGTGGCTTGTTCTTGGTCTTGCAGCTCTTCTGATGTCTGAGGTGTTGTTCATTCATCATCTGGTTCATTTTCTTCTTCTATCTCCTCCTTTTCAATTTCCCCTTCATCTACTTCCTCAGTGATTGCCATTGCCTGGTCCAGTTTATTTTCTTCTTTGTCTGGAGAGACTAGTCTGGGTCGTTTCCTCATTTTACCTTTTTGGGGGGATGGTTCAGGACGTCCACTATAATGTTCTTTCTTTATCATCTTATAAAATTATTTAGCTTTCTCTTTGTTTTTAATCCAATTTTTCTGATCGTTGTATGTTGTCATGAGCTCTTCTGTTTTTTCCCACCTGAATCTTATTTTTTGGTTTTTTTAGTTCTTGAGTCAGAAAAGTATATTTTTTCCATCGATTCAAGATGGACTGCGGTATTTCTTTTAAGACAATAATTTTTTTCCCCTTCATACATTATTGGTTTCTTATTACTTTGTTTAAGTACCTCATCCCTTGTACATTTCCGCGTAAAGCGGATTATCACATCTCGGGCCAATTTATTTTGTTTTGCGTAGCTAGATTGGATTCAGTATGTTCAGTCTACTTCTTTTTCTATAAGGTCCTCTCGTTTATCTAGTTGTACAACTATTATATTAATTATTTTTGCTCTTAAATTTTCCTGAAGTTGTTCTTGTAGGTTTCTAAACCGTAGTAGATATTCTAAGTCACTTTGTTGTATTCTCTCCATTTCCTTTTCTAGCTTTTCATTTTTGTTTGTTATTTCTTCCAAGTTATTTTGGATATTTTTTTAAATTTTTTCCTAAATTCCTATTTTCAGCCTTAATTTCTTTGATTTCCATAAATGCCTTTGCTAGGTCATTCTTTATTTGGTTAATGTCTTCTTTGGGCTCATTCCTAATTAATTCCAATTGTGCCTGATGTTTAATCTGTCTCTCCTTTATTGTTTTTAATTCTTTTTGATTTTCTTCCTGATTTTCTGTTATTTTCGCTGTTATTTTTTGTCATTCTTTCCAAATATCCTTCATATTTGGAAAGAATAGCCCCAAAAAACCTACAACAACCTAGTGATTCCGACCATGAAAGCCTTCGACAATACATATCTTGATTCCCCCTTTGTGAGTTTTCAGCCATCCTTGGGACACCTCCCCTTTCCTTCCTTCTTTCCTTCTTTGCTGACTCTTTCCATTCCTCTTCTACTAAATTATGCCCCATTATTTCCACCGCCTGAAGATCTCACAGCTCAAGCACTCTCTCGCACTGCGTTTGGTATTCCTGGTGCATGCTGTAATCTGGTTTTGAGTTTTTATTTTCAGCTGAGCTGCTGACGCAGCAGCGGCCTCCCTTTCCTGGGATTCGATTGGGTGGCGGTCCTCTTCTCTTTGACTCCAGGCCTCAGAATCTTCTTAGCTCCAAAGCCGAAGCGGAGGCTTTATTTTTAGAGACCGTTCCTGCCTTCCACTTTCTCTCTCCTGTTGTTTCGGTAATGAAACCCCCAATGATGAATAATTGAACACCTTAGGACTTTTAGCCTTCTTCATGGAAGAGAGAAAGAGGCTGAGATTCTGCACATGGCTTGCACAATGTTGCACCTTATGACAGAATTGACCTCATGCGTCCAAACGTCTATTGGACGCCAAAGGACAACCAGGCCTTCGACAAGGTCCCCCATGACCTTCTGGCAAGGAAACTAGTCCAATGTGGGCAAGGCAAAACTACGGTGAGGTGGATCTGGAATTGGTTAAATGGACGAACCCAGAGGGTGATTCTCCCCAAGGCTTCCTCCTCTTCATCCTGGAAAGAAGGGATGAGCGGAGGGCCATCTGCAGGGTTCCGTCCTGGGCCCGGTCCTGGTCAGGATCTTCATTCATGACTTAGATGAAGGGTGAGAAGGCGGGATTGTCAAGTTTGCAGACAACACCAAATTGGGAGGGAGAGCCAAGACTCCAGAGGACAGGAGCAGGATTCAAAACAATCTTGACAGATTAGAGAGATGAATGGCCAAAACTAACAAAATGAAGTTCAATAGGGACAAATGCAAGAGACTCCACTTAGGCAGGAAAAACAAAATGCAAAGATACAGAATGGGGGACAATGCCTGGCTCGAGAGCAGTACGTGTGAAAAAGATCTTGGAGTCCTCATGGACAGCAAGTTAAACATGAGCCAGGAATGTGATGTGGCAGCAAAAGAAGCCAATGGGATTTTGGCCTGCATCAAGAGGAGCCTAGTGTCTAGATCTAGGGAAGTCCTGCTCTATTCTGTTTTGGTTAGACCACATCTGGAATATTGTGTCCAGTTCTGGGCACCACAATTCAAGAGAGATATTGACAAGCTGGAATGTGTCCAGAGGAGGGCGACTAAAATGATCAGGAGTCTGGAGAACAAGCTCTATGAGGAGTGGCTTAAGGAGCTGGGCATGTTTAGCCTGAACAAGAGAAGGCTGAGAGGAGATATGAGAGCCATGTTTTCTGCTTCCCTGGAGACTAGGACACAATGGAACAATGGCTTCAAACTACAAGAGAGGAGATTCTATCTGAACATGAGGAAGAACTTCCTGACTGTGAGAGCCGTTCAGCAGTGGAACTCTCTGCCCCGGAGTGTGGTGGAGGCTCCTTCTTTGGAAGCTTTTAAACAGAGGCTGGATGGCCATCTGTCAGGGTGATTTGAATGCAATATTCCTGCTTCTTGGCAAAATGGGGTTGGACTGGATGATGGCCCAGGAGGTCTCTTCCAACTCTTGGATTCTAGGATTCTATGAGCAACGGATCAATCAAGACAACACACAATGTGCAATCCAAAACATGCTGTGGTTGGTCGTGAGAACACATGCCCAACACTGCCTTCATGTTTATGTACTTTGGCGATCCCTCGTAGTCCGAGGTTGATGGTCCTCCAAGTGTAGTGTCTTGGTGGTGGGCCCATAAGTGGCTGTGGAGCCCTATTCTTGATCTGCATGCACTTCCACAGAGAGGGCATTGGTTTCCAGGTGGAAGTGATGGGGAGATATTGGAAAAATAGATATTTATTTATGCATATATTGTATGTACTTTACAAGAATCATAGAATCAAATCATTCCTTCCCTCTTTCCCTCCTTCTCTCGTTACTTCTTGACTGTCCCTTCCAAATCTAATCTGTAAGTCTATTTAATTTGTATTATGTAGTAATATATAATAGAACATATTATATAGTAATCTATATAACAATATATAAAATATTATATTTATATCTTACATAGAAAGAAGGAAAGGAAGAAGGAAGGAAGGAAAAAGGAAGGGAGGGAGGGGAGGAGGGAACGAAGGCAAGGAAGGAAAGGAAAGAAGGAGTGACAGGAAGGAAGGAAAAAGGAAAGAAGGAAAGGAAGGAAGGAAGGAGAAGGAAGGAGGAAAGAAGGAACTATCTTTCTTTCTTTTTTCCCTTTCTTCTTTCCCTCCCTCCTTGTCTCCTTCCTTCCTTTCCCCTTTCCCTCCTTCATTCCTTTCCTCTTTCCCTCGTTACTTCTTGACTGTCCCTTCCATTTAATTTGTATTATATCGTAATATATATAGTAACATATTATATAGTAATCTATATAACAATATATAAAATATTGTATTTATATTTTACATAGAAAAAGGAAAGGAAGAAGGAAGGAAGGAAGGAAGGAAGGAAGGAAGGAAGGAAGGAAGGAAGGAAGGAAGGAGGGAGGGAAAGAAGGGAAGGAAAAGAAAGAAGGAGGGATAGGAAGGAAGGAAGGAAAGGAAGGAGAAGGAAGGGGGGAAAGGAAGGAGGGGTAAAGGAAGGAGGGATGGAAGGAAATTAAGGGGAAGGAAATGATGAATGGGAAAGAAGGAGGAAAGGAAGGGAGGAAGGAAAGGAAGATGGGACAGGAAGGAAGGGAAGGAGGGAAAGAAGGAAAGGAAGGAGAAGGAAGGGAAGGAGGGAGGGAGGGACAGGAAGGAAGGAAGGAGGTGGGGAGGAAAGGAAGGGGAAGGAAAGAAGGAAGAAAAGGAAAGAAAGGGAGGAAAGAAGGGAAGAGAGTGAGGGAGTGAAGGAGTGGAGTGTGGCAGAGGCAGCTACCTAATGGTCTGGATGTTAATGGGGGGAGGAGGAGAGAGAGAGAGAGAGAGAGAGAGAGTTAAATGTGTGCTCGCGTTGCCAGAGACAGCCGAATAGATAAGGGAGGGAAGAAAAAGTTGGCGAAGAAGGGACCAGTCTCTCTCCCCTCCTCTCTACCGAGGCATCTTGGAGGAAGAGGAGGTGACGAAAGGGAGCGGGGGCAGCCAAGAGGAAAAAGGTTGCTGCTTCTGCTGGCGAAGGAGGGACTTGAGGAGCCCATCTACCGTCCTCCTCCCCTTTTCCCTCACTCCCATGGTGCCCACTCTCGCTTGTGTGTGTGTGTGTGTGTGTGTGGCCGTGCACGCGCGCCTGGTGTCTAAGGCTTTAACAGCCGGCTGTTTCCCCGCGAGGAAGAGAAGGGGGCGTGGCCATGGGTCTCTTTGTAGACATGCAGTTTCTCCTTTGTGGACATGCAGTTCAGAAGTCCTTTCTGCTTTTTGTTTTCGTGGGGTTTTTTTGAGTGGAGAACATACATTGGGTTGTTAGGTGTCTCGTGTCCAAATTTGGTGCCAATTGCCCCAGTGGTTTTTGAGTTCTGTGAATACCACAAACGAACATTACATTAGGTTCTTGTGGGTTTTTCCGGGCTATATGGCCATGTTCTAGAGGCATTTTTCCTGACGTTTCGCCTGCATCTATGGCAAGCATCCTCAGAGGTAGTGAGGTTACATTTTTATTTATATAGATACTTGTATACCGCTCCTCTCAGCTCGGAGGTGACTCGAGGCGGTTTGTAGGCCTTCTTTTGAATGTGCACAGACTATGTTATCATCAGCATATGGGGGTTCTATAACAGCTGTCGTTGTGACCTTGGTTTCATAACCTGCGACTGAATATGGACATATTGCATCAGCCAAGAAGAGTCCAAATGTATTTGTAAGAGAACCTATCAAAGTGTCATCTTTCAACCCTATTTTCTTTGTACCAACTTGCTGAGGAGTTCTTCTTCCTTGCTTCAGCTTTACCCTTTTCTGGGAAATACTGTTTAAGTCTCCAAAGGAGTGGGCAAAGTGATCAATGGAATATGAACGGAGCAAACGGAAGAGTTTTAGGTGTAAATGAAATTGGAGCAGTGGTTCTCAACCTGGGGGTCACGGCCCCCAGGGAGGTTGCCTGGCCATTTCGGTGGCGACGCGAGGCCGCCTCCGTTGGCCCTGTCCCAAGGGTGCGGGCCAGGCAAGGGCTCATTCGTGCAAGACCTGGCCTCGTGCAAAGCCCCCCTCGCCTGCCTTGCTCTCTCGCCATCTGGCAAGGGCGCGGGGCAAGCAAGGAGTCCTCCATGCAAGGCCTAGCCTTGTGCAAATCCTGCCTCGCCTGCCCCACGTTCTCACCATCCAGCAAGGGCGCGGGGCAAGCGAGGGGACCTCTGTGCGAAGCCTGCCCTCACACAAAGCCTGCCTCGCCTATCCCGCATTCTCGCCATTGGTGAGGGCACGGGGCAGGCGAGGGGTCCTCCATGCACGCTCTAGCCTTGTGCAAAGCCTGCCTCGCCTGCCCCGTGTTCTTGCCATCTGGCGAGGGCGCGGGGCAGGTGAGGGGTCCTCCATGCGAGGCCTAGCCTCGTGCAAAGCCTGCCTTGCCTGCCCCGTGTTCTTGCCATCTGGCGAGGGCGCGGGGCAGGCGAGGGATCCTCCGTGCAAGGCCTAGCCTCGTGCAAAGCCTGCCTTGCCTGTCCGGCACTCTCGCCATCCGGCGAGGGCGTGGGGCAGGCAAGGGACAGCCTCACACAAAGCCTGCCTTGCCTGCCCCATGTTCTCGTCATCGGCAAGGGCGTGGGGCAGACGAGGGGACCTCCACACGAGGCCTACCCTCACGCAAAGCCTGCCTCGCCTGTCCCGCATTCTTGCCATTGGTGGGGGTGCGAGGCAGGCGAAGGGTCCTCCATGCGAGGCCGATCCTCGCACAAAGCCTGTCTTGCCTGGCCCACGTTCTCACCATCCGGCAAGGGCGCGGGGCAAGCAAGGGGACCTCCGTGCGAAGCCTGCCCTCACACAAAGCCTGCCTCGCCTGTCCAGTGCTCTCGCCATCCGGCGAGGGTGCGGGGCAGGCGAGGCGTCCTCCATTCAAGGCCTAGCCTCGTGCAAAACCTGCCACGCCTGCCCCATGATCTCACCATCCGGCGAGGGCGCGGGGCAGGCAAGGGGACCTCCGTGCGAGGCATAGCCTCACGCAAAGCCTGCGTTGCCTGTTCGGCACTCTCGCCATCCGGCGAGGGCGTGGGGTAGGCAAGGGACAGCCTCACACAAAGCCTGCCTTGCCTGCCCCATGTTCTCGTCATCGGCAAGGGCGTGGGGCAGACGAGGGGACCTCCACACGAGGCCTACCCTCACGCAAAGCCTGCCTCGCCTGTCCCGCATTCTTGCCATTGGTGAGGGTGCAAGGCAGGCGAAGGGTCCTCCATGCGAGGCCGATCCTCGCACAAAGCCTGTCTCGCCTGCCCCGCGGCCTCGTCAACTAGGAGTTCTGTGTAGAGGTCTCAGTGGTCTGTGGACGTCAATGCTGACTTGGTTGAAGGTACTGCAAATCCATATTTTTTGATTACTAATCATGATGCTTTAATTATGTTGAATTTGTAACAATTAAAACACAGCCTTCATATCAGATATTTACATTACAATTTGTAACAGCAGCAAATTTACAGTTATTTATTTATTTATTATTTTATTATTCAAACTCATATGCGGCCACTCCCCTGGGGCTCGGAGCGGCTTACAAGAAGAGGCTAAAATCTAACACAATTTAAAAACAATTTAAAACAATTTAAAAACAACAATATCAAACATTAAAAGCCTGTTGAAACAGGTCTGTCTTCAGGTGGCAGAGTATTCCAGAGTGATGGTGCCACTGCTGTGAAGGCTCTGCGCCTGGTTGCTGTTAGACTCAAGGTCTTGACACTGGGGACCTCCAATAGATCTTGGTCCTCAGAACGGAGGGATCTCTGGGGTTGGGAGGGGGTGAGGCGGTCCCTCAGGTACATCGGTCCCAGACCATGCAAGGCCTTCAAGGTGAGTCCCATCCCTTTGAAAGTGATCCGGTGCTCAATGGGTAAGATTGGGGTGATGTGGCATCTCATCAGAGTTCCCGCAAGAAGCCGAGCAGCTGCATTTTGTACCAACTTGAGCTTCCGGATCACCGACAGAGGAAGGCCAATGTAGAGGGCATTACAGTAGTCCAGTCTTGAGATGACCGTGGCCTGGATCACCGTAGCCAGGTCGTCCCTGGACAGGGAGGGGGCCAGCCATCTAGCCTGCCGCAGGGGAAAGAAGGCGGTTCTGCTCACAGCGGAGACCTGGGCCTCCATCCTCAGCAGAGGGTCCAAAAGGACTCCCAGGCTCTTGACCAACGAGGACGGGCGTAGCGCCTCGCCATCCAGGGTAGGCAGCTGGATGTCCCCACTGCCCGGTTGACCCAGCCATAGGATCTCCGTCTTTGTGGATTCACCCTCAACCTGCTGGCACGCAGCCATCCAGTCACGGCCTCGAGGCATTGATGGAAACAATCGGGTACAGAGTCCGGTCGGCCTTCCATCTTCAGCACCAGCTGAGTGTCATTGGCGTACTGGTCACACTCAAGCCCAAAACCTTGAACCAGCTGAGCAAGTGGTCGCATAGAGATGTTAAATAAGAGAGGGGAGAGAATGGCCCCCTGAGGAACCCCACAAGAGAGAGAGAGGGGACCTCTCAGAGACCAGCCCCCCCCCCTCCACTCGCTGTCCATGGTTGTGAAGGAAGGTGGAAAGCCAGTTTCAAGCTCTCCCCCTGACTCACTCCAGCAACAGCAAGTCGGTGGGTCAGAAGATGGTGGTCGACTGTGTCCAATGCTGCTGTAAGATCCAATAACACAAGCAGCGCTGACCCGCCCTGGTCAAGCTGGCATCGAAGGTGATCCGTGATGGGGACCAGCACAGTCTCTGTCCCGTGCCCTGCACGGAAGCCGGACTGGAAGGGATCTCGTCTGGCTGTGTCGTCTAGGAATTGCTGCAACTGCTGCCATCTCAATCACCTTGCCCAGGAACGAGAGACTCGAAACTGGAGTGCCACAGGATTCCGTCCTGGGCCCGGTCCTGTTCAACATCTTTATTAACGACTTAGATGAAGGGCTAGAAGGCAGGATCATCAAGTTTGCAGACGACACCAAGTTGGGAGGGAGAGCCAAGACTCCAGAGGACAGGAGCAGGATTCAAAACGATCTTGACAGATTAGAGAGATGGGCCAAAACTAACAGAATGAAGTTCAACAGTGACAAATGCAAGATACTCCACTTAGGCAGGAAAAACAAAATGCAAAGATACAGAATGGTGGACGCCTAGCTTGGGAGCAGTACGTGTGAAAATATCTTGGAGTCCTCGTGGACAACACGTTAAACATGAGCCAACAATGTCATGTGGCGGCAAAAAATGCCAATGGGATTTTGGCCTGCATCAATAGGAGCCTAGTGTCTAGATCTAAGGAAGTAATGCTACCCCTCTATTCTGCTTTGGTTAGACCACACCTGGAATATTGTGTCCAATTCTGGGCACCACAATTCAAGAGAGATATTGACAAGCTGGAATATGTCCAGAGGAGGGCGACTAAAATGATCAAGGGTCTGGAGAACAAGCCCTATGAGGAGCGGCTTAGGGAGCTGGGCATGTTTAGCCTGAAGAAGAGAAGGCTGAGAGGAGACATGATAGCCATGTATAAATATGTGAGAGGAAGCCACAGGGAGGAGGAGGGAGCAAGCTTGTTTTCTGCTTCCTTGGAGACTAGGACGCAATGGAGCAATGTCTTCAAACTGCAAGAGAGGAGATTCCATCTGAACATGAGGAAGAACTTCCTGACTGTGAGAGCCGTTCAGCAGTGGAACTCTCTGCCCCGGAGTGTGGTGGAGGCTCCCTCTTTGGAAGCTTTTAAGCAGAGCTGGATGGCCATCTGTCAGGGGTGATTTGAATGCAATATTCCTGCTTCTTGGCAGAATGGGGTTGGACTGGATGGCCCAGGAGGTCTCTTCCAACTCTTTGATTCTATGATTCTATGGGTGGTAACTAGAGGGAACCGAACAATCTAAGTCTGGTTTCTTCAGCAGGGAAAGAGTCGTGCCCTCCCTCCTCCTCCTCCCCTATACCTACATCCCGGTGCATTTTATTTAATTTCTTAAAGAAGAAATTGGCAATTGAATCTTCAGCCGCCTAATTCCCTCAAACGAGTTTGCCATCATTTTTGAAAGACTTCTTGCTGTCATCTTGAAATACCCAACGAGTAGACCGCTGTGAGATATCCAAGTCAAGCTGGCTGGCTGATTTCTCCAATAGATGTGCATGTGTGTGTGTGCACATACACACACACACACACCATGTTAGTGTTTCTCAACCTTCCTAAAGCCACGGCTCCTTATTACAGTTCCTCATGCTGTGGTGACCCCCATCCATAACATTATTTTCGTTGCTACTTCACAACTGTCATTTTGCTCCTTGACAACAACAATAACAACAACAACAACAACAACAACAACAACAATATAATGTAGGATGCATTTTCATTCGCTGGACAAAATTTGGCACAAATACCTAATACGCCCAAGTTTGAATGCTGATGGGGTTGGGGGGGGGGGGTTGATTTTGTGATTTGGGAGTTGTAGTTGCTGGGATTTATAGTTCACCTACAATCAAAAAGAATTTTGAACTCCACCACTCTACACGAATACTCGATATGCTCAAATGTAAACACTGGTGGAGTTTGGGGAAAATAGAATATTGACATTTGGGATTTATAGTTCACCTACAATCAAAGAGCATTCTGAATTCAACCAATGATGGAATTGAATATTGACATTTGGGAGTTGTAGTTGCTGGGATTTATAGTTAACCCACAATCAAAGAGCACTCTGAACTCCACCAATGATGGAGTTGAACTTAATTTGGCACACAGAACTCCCATGACCAAGAAAAAATACTGGAAGAATTTGGTGGGCATTGACCTTGAGTTTGGGAGTCATAGTTCACCTACATCCAGACAGCTCTGTGGACTCAAACAACAATGGATCTGGTCCAAACTTGGCACAGATACTCAATATGCCCACCGGTGGAGTTTGAGGAAAACGGATCTTGATGTTTGGGAGTTGTAGTTGCTGGGATTTATAGTTAACCCACAATCAAAGAGCACTCTGAACTCCACCAATGATGGAGTTGAACCAAACTTGACACACAGAGCTCCCATGACCAAGAAAAAATACTGGAAGAATTTGGTGGGCATTGACCTTGAGTTTGGGAGTCATAGTTCACCTACATCCAGACAGCACTGTGGACACAAACAACGATGGATCTGGTCCAAACTTGGCACAGATACTCAATATGCCCACCGGTGGAGTTTGAGGAAAACGGATCTTGATGTTTGGGAGTTGTAGTTGCTGGGATTTATGGTTAACCCACAATCAAAGAGCACTCTGAACTCCACCAATGATGGAGTTGAACCAAACTTGACACACAGAGCTCCCATGACCAACAGAAAGCACTGGAAGGGTTTGGTGGGCATTGACCTTGAGTTTGGGAGTTGTAGTTCGCCTACATCCAGAGAGCACTGTGGACTCAAGCAACGATGGATCTGGTCCAAACTTGGCACAGATACTCAATATGCCCACCGGTGGAGTTTGAGGAAAACGGATCTTGATGTTTGGGAGTTGTAGTTGCTGGGATTTATGGTTAACCCACAATCAAAGAGCACTCTGAACTCCACCAATGATGGAGTTGAACCAAACTTGACACACAGAGCTCCCATGACCAACAGAAAGCACTGGAAGGGTTTGGTGGGCATTGACCTTGAGTTTGGGAGTTGTAGTTTGCCTACATCCAGAGAGCACTGTGGACTCAAGCAACGATGGATCTGGTCCAAACTTGGCACAGATACTCAATATGCCCACCGGTGGAGTTTGAGGAAAACGGATCTTGATGTTTGGGAGTTGTAGTTGCTGGGATTTATAGTTAACCCACAATCAAAGAGCACTCTGAACTCCACCAATGATGGAGTTGAACTTAATTTGGCACACAGAACTCCCATGAGCAAGAAAAAATACTGGAAGAATTTGGTGGGCATTGACCTTGAGATTGGGAGACATAGTTCACCTACATCCAGACAGCACTGTGGACTCAAACAATGATGGATCTGGTCCAAACTTGGCACAAATACTCAATATGTCCAAATGTGAACACTGGTGGAGTTTGAGGAAAACAGATCTTGACGTTTGGGAGTTGTAGTAGCTGGGATTTATAGTTCACCTACAATCAAAAAGAATTTTGAACTCCACCAACGATGGAATTGAACCAAACTTGACACACAGAGCTCCTATGACCAACAGAAAACACTGGAAGGGTTTGGTGGGCATTGACCTTGAGTTTGGGAGTTGTAGTTCGCGTACATCCAGAGAGCACTGTAGGCTCAAACAATAATGGATGTGGACCACACTTGGCACGGATACTCAATATGCCCAAATGTGAACACTGGTGAAGTTTGGGGAAAATAGATCTTTATATTTGGGAGTTGTAGTTGCTGGGATTTATAGTTCACCTACAATTTAAAAGCCTTCTGAACCCCACCAACGATAGAATTGGGCCAAATTTTTCACACAGAACCCATGGGGTCAACAGAAAATTTTGAACTCCACCAACGATGGAATTGAACCAAACTTGACACACCGAGCACCCTCTGAGTTCGTCCACTTGGAAAGGACCAGGCGCAGGTGGACTTTTTCTATTTCTGCCCCTGCCTTGTGGAATTCCTTGCCGCCCTACATGAGAGCCATGCGTGACTTTGGGCCTTTTACTCTCGCACTTAAGACCTGGCTTTTGACTAGAGCATTCGATTTCTGTTTATTTTTAATTTTTGTATGTATGTATTTTATCTTTTATAATTTAGCTGTAAATTGCCTAGAGCATTCTCGGATGGAGGGCGATTAATAAGTTATTAAATGATGATGATGATGATGATGATGAAGGGGTCATGGCATACGAAAGGTTGAGAAACACTAACCTAGATATAGCTCGATGATGATGATGATGATGATGATGATGACTATTATTATTATTTGAAACACAACAAGATGAGTAGAAAGCAGACACTCTACTGGTTGTTGAACTGGATCATACGTAAGACATTTCCCAAATGTCTATGACTGTGTGATGTATCGGCTAATAATGCGTGCAGATCTCAGTAAGGTGGCCTTTTGCAGCTGGCAGGTGGTAATTTGGTCAGTGCCGATTGTGTTTAAGTGCAGGCAGGGGCGGTTCATCCATTACGCGAAGTAAGCGGTCGCAGAACACTTTTTTTTACCAGGGGTGCAGAGGCACCTCTGTAAATGCCCCTCGACCGCCACTTGAGGAGCGCCCCCTCAGCTTACAAGAGCCCTAGCAGTCCGGGGGGAGCCTCGGCTTTCTTGCCTCACTGCCGGGCGATCCTCTTCCCAAAGGAAAGCCTCGCCTAGCCCCTCTCGTTCCTGCTCCACCCAGCCACCGGGTGCGCGAGCAGAGCCGGCACTCAGTCGTTCTCCACGTTCGATCCCTTCCCCATGACCGGCTCCCTTTCCTGATCCACTGGCGCTCGACCCACCTCCTCTCCTCTCCCCAATCCGCGGGTGGGCCAAGGGGCGGAGCCGCCATGCCTGGCCTGCTTCGGGTCCAGAGGCGTGTCTGAAGACCCCAGCGTGCGCACCAAAATTCGCCCCTTCTCCTGACTTTCTCTTCAGCCATTGGGACCAAGAGAGAGAAAGAGAGAGAGAGAGAGAGAAAGAGAGAGCCCCTCCGGCTGGAGGTATCTCCCACCTCCGCTCCCTCCTTTGTTTTTGTGCTTACCTTCAGGAAAGGTGGGCATCTCCACCTCTCTCTCTCTCTCTCTCTCTCTCTTGGTCCCAATGCACCAAAAGTCACCTCTTCTCCGGAATTTCTCTTCAGCCATTGGGACCAAGAGAGAGAGAAAGAGAGACAGAGAGAGAGAGAGAGACAGCCCCTCTGGCTGGAGGTATCTCCCACCTCCGCTCCCTCCTTTGTTTTTGCGCCTACCTTCAGGAAAGGTGAGCATCTCCACCTCTCTCTCTCTCTCTCTCTGTCTCTCTTTCTCTCTCTCTTGGTCCCAATGGCTGAAGAGAAATTCAGGAGAAGAGGTGACTTTTGGTGCACACGCCGGGGTCTTCAGGCACGCCTCTGGACCCAAAGCGGGCCAGGCAAGGGAGCAAGTGCGGCAAGTGTAGTTACTGGGATGTATAGTTCAACTACTATTAAAGAGCATTCTGAACTCCACCAATGATGGAATTGAACCAAATATGGCACACAGAACTCCCACGACGAACAGAACATATATATCAATGATTGGTGTGGGGGGGGGGGGGGCGCCAAAATACTGTTTGCTTACTGTTGAAAATTACCTAAGGCTGCCACTGAGTGCAGGCCAAGGTCTTGAGGCACTGCATCCAGTGTGCAATCACCACTGGGACCACTTTTCCTTCTCTTCTCGAGCCAGGCATTGTCTCACACCAGAAGCGACTTGCAGTTTCTCAAGTTGCTCCTGACACGACCAAAAAATACATAAATTACCAAACTTCTCAAAACAAGCAATGCCTGGGCACCGCCGGGT
Source organism: Anolis sagrei (assembly GCF_037176765.1). Classification (NCBI taxonomy): domain Eukaryota; kingdom Metazoa; phylum Chordata; class Lepidosauria; order Squamata; family Anolidae; genus Anolis; species Anolis sagrei. The sequence continues at coordinate 3,516,845 of NC_090029.1, forward strand.
CCCTAAGCTAGTTGAATGAATAAACAAGAGAGCAAACCCATTAAACTCTTCCCTCCTGCGCTCCCTGGTTTTTTTCTTCTTCTTAATGAATCATTATTTCAAAATAGCGAGGACGTAGAGCGCCAAGTTAGACTTCTGAAGAGGAAAATAAAGGCAGGTTCGTAATCATAATTATCCTGCTTAGAATGCAGCTTCCATTACGGCACTCCATCGAAGGCCGTCTCTTACCTGGTCGTCATTATCATCCTGTTTTCTTTCTCCTCCTCTAATTAAATTGGTTATTTTTAACCAACGTAGCCACATGCCACATTTCCGGCACCCAATCTCCAGCTGTTGGCGGATTGGACCCTTTTCTCTCTTTCTGTCCCTAATTTCCCTCTACCTGCCATCAACAGATTTCATATTAATTCCCGCTCCCACTTCCACACCCGGGCCTTCAAACAGCCGAACAAAAAATTACAAGAGGATAGGAAGATAATTGGTATCCTGACTTGTCACAAATGATATTTAAATGAGCGCTGCGATATTCCAATGGGCCTCCATTCTCCGTTGCCAACAATGGATAAAATCTGTTATTTGCAAAAGCCCGTTACGAACATTTATCTGAAGGGAGATCTCTCCGCCCATCCCGCTTCCGATTGATCTGCTGGCCCATGAAACACAACCTCTAATTAGATTTCTCTTCTTGGTGGGATCATTCTGGATGCCTTTGACCTTTTCAACCACTGAAGCAGGGGTTGTTTTTGGGTCCTGCCTTTCATTGAAGTAGAATTTAACATTGTCCGCCTCTGAAAAAGCAGGAACGTAGAGCCCAGAATCCTGTGGGCACCTTGCTCATGCTTCGGTTTCTGTATGGAAAATACTTTTTTTTTCAAATGTGGAATTGTCTCATGTTGAATTCAAAGTCCTGGATGTGGAGTTATCGATGGATTTTATTTATTTATTTATTTATTTATTTCTTATCAAACTTCTATACCGCCAATTTTTGACATACACACATATACAGACATACACAGAGGCTATTTAACTTTTTCTGGCCGCCAGGGGAGCTGTCGCTTTCATCGTCTATCTGCGACGCTGATGAAGCACTTCCGCATTCCCCGCATGCTTCCCCGCTGGAATGCTCTGCTGGAGTCTTCTTTATGGCCTCATAAATCAGTTAATTTAGCCTCCCCACATTATAAGGTGGTACCTAATTTTCCTACTTGACAGATGCAACTGTCTTTCAGGTTGTAAAGGTCGACAACAGGTTACACACAATTGGTTGGAAACCCACTCCAACCCGGGCTGGCTTCGAACTCATGACCTTTTGGTCAGAGTGATCTTAATGCCGCTGACACTCAGCCAGCTGTGCCACAATCCCAGTGCCCGCAAGGCACGGACTTCATGTGGCAGAGTACTCCAGAGTGATGGTGCCACTGCTGTAAAGGCTCTGCGTCTGGTTGTTGTTAGACGCAAGGTCTTGACACTGGGAATTTCCAATAGATCTTGGTCCTCAGAACGGAGGGATCTCTGGGGTTGGGAGGGGGTGAGGCGGTCCCTCAGATACATCGGCCCCAGACCATGCAAGGCCTTCAAGGTGAGTACCATCACTTTGAAAGTGATCCGGTGCTCAATGGGTAACCAATGCAGCTGTAGTAAGATTGGTGTTATGTGGCATCTCATCGGAATTCCCGCAAGAAGCCGAGCAGCTGCATTTTGTACCAACTTGAGCTTCCGGATCACCGACAGAGGAAGGCCAATGTAGAGGGCGTTACAGTAGTCCAGTCTTGAGATGACCGTGGTCTGGATCACCGTAGCCAGGTCGTCCCTGGACAGGGAGGGGCCAGCCGTCTAGCCTGCCGCAGGTGAAAGAAAGAAGGTGGTTCTGCTCTCGGCGGAGAGAGACCTGGGCCTCCATCGTCAGCAGAGGGTCCAAAAGGACTCCCAGACTCTTGACCAAGGAGGGCGGGCGTAGCGCCTCGCCATCCAGGGTAGGCAGCTGGATGTCCCCACTGCCCGGTTGACCCAGCCATAGGATCTCCGTCTTTGCTGGATTCACCCTCAACCTGCTGGCACGCAGCCATCCAGTCACGGCCTCGAGGCACTGATGGAAACAATCGGGTCCAGAGTCCGGTCGGCCTTCCATCTTCAGCACCAGCTGAGTGTCATCACACTCCAGCCCAAAACCTCGAACCAGCTGAGCAAGTGGTCGCATATAGATGTTAGACAACAGAGGGGAGAGAATGGCCCCCTGAGGAACCCCACAAGAGAGAGAGGGGGGACCTCTCAGAGACCAGGCCTCCCCTCTCCACTCGCTGTCCACAGTTGTGAAGGAAGGAGGGGAGCCCGTTTAAAGCTCTCCCCCTGACTCCAGCAACAGCAAGATTGTGGTTTGTCATTGCATTGAGCATAGATATGCCCTGCGCATTGTTCATTGTGTATTGTACACGGATGTGCATTGTGCATTCACATTCGGTGATTGATTGATTGATTACTAGCTTGGGGACCTGGTGGTGACCGGGTTATTTGAGAAAGGCATTGTGTGTCAAGGTTGGTCTTTATCAGCTATTTACATGGCTTGCAGTGGTCTGGGGAAGTGAGTGAAGGTACTTCAAGTCCCATCATCCGTGGTCCATCCTCCTCCAAACAGCACCAGGATGTAGAGTGGGCCATGGAGGCTCTGTGTGCCAAGTTTGGTCTTGATCAGTCATTAGATGAGGGTTGCTATGGTCTCAAGAAGTGAGTGAAGGTACTTCTAGTCCCATCACCCAAGGTCCATCCTCCTTCAAACAGCACCAGGATGTAGAGTGGGCCATGGAGGCTCTGTGTGCCAAGTTTGGTCTTCATCGGTCATTGGATGAGGGTTGCTATGATCTCAAGAAGTGAGTGAAGGTACATCAAGTCCCATCATCCGTGGTCCATCCTCCTCCAAACAGCACCAGGATGTAGAGTGGGCCATGGAGGCTCTGCGTGCCAAGTTTGGTCTTGATCAGTTGTTGGATGAGGGCCACTATGGTCTCAGGAAGTGAGTGAAGCTACTTCAAGTCCTATCGTCTGTGGTCCATCCTCCTCCAAACTGCACCGGGATGTAGAGTGGGCCATGGAGGCTCTCTGTGCCAAGTTTGGTCTTGTTCGATTATTGGATGAGGGTCGCTATGGTCTCAGGAAGTGAGTGAAGGTACTTCAAGTCCTATCATAGAATCCTAGAATCCTAGAATACTAGAATCATAGAATCATAGAATCAAAGAGTTGGAAGAGACCTCATGGGCCATCCAGTCCAACCCCATTATGCCAAGAAGCAGGAATATTGCATTCAAATCACCCCTGACAGATGGCCTGACAGCACCAGGATGTAGAGTGGGCCATGGAGGCTCTGTGTGCCAAGTTTCGTCTTGATCAGTCATTGGAGTTTTGGAGTTGTAGTTCACGCATATCCAGAGGGCACTGTGAACTCAAACAATGATAGATCTGGACCAAACTTGGCACAAGCACTCAATATGGCCAAATATGAACACAGATTGAGTTTGGGGGAAATAGACCTTGACATTTGGGAGTTTTAGTTGCTGGGATTTATAGTTCACCTACAACCACAGAGCGTTCTGAACCCCACCAACAATAGAATTCCACACAGAACTGCCATGTGGGCCACAGCAACGCGTGGCAGGGAATGGCTAGTATTATTATAAACTGCTTGCTGATTATATCAACCTGGCGGGGTGTTTAAGGACAGAAGTGTTCCTGCTCTGGAGTACAGCAATTCCATTGTGAGGGAGCTCTCCAAGGTGCTGAACTGTATCCCCAAAACACATTCAGGAAGAAGAACAGCGCCTTTCAACTCCGGACTACAATTCTGAATGAATAGTAGAGTGACTCCCCGCTCTGACAATTAATCTCTCTCGAAACACGCTCTGCTTTGTCCTATTAATGTTTAAATCAGAGGGGGTAAAAATGAGGGAAAGTTCTCCATTTCAGAAAACTTAAAGGAAATTGCTAGAGGCAAGGAAGGGAAACTGAACTTTGCGGTGCCATAAACTCCCTTTCCCCAGTGAGACAAAGCTAAATTAGTTCCGAGATACTTCCTGCCGCTGATGCTGTGATGAGAGGCACAGGCGCAGAGCCCCGTTTGGAGAACATTTCAGTACTTGTGGCAGGAAAAGCAGGAGTCTGAAGGAAACTAGGCGGGGAAGTTTGAGGTCATCGTAGCTAAAATATAGGCCAGAATCCAACACTAAAGGGATGGAGCATCACTTTTTGCTCACATCGTTGCAACATTATGGGACCGAATGCACAACCAAGGCATTTCTGTCTACACAAAGTACACAATGCAACAGCACCACATGGGCAACTCTGCTTCCACCACCATCAACTGAATGTAGACATTTTGTGTGAGGCAAATGCCATCTTAGGCTGCTTTCATAGAACCACATTTTCCAAGTCATAGAATCATAGAATCAAAGAGTTGGAAGAGACCTCCTGGGCCATCCAGTCCAACCCCATTCTGCCAAGAAGCAGGAATATTGCATTCAAATCACCCCTGACAGATGGCCATCCAGCCTCTGTTTCAAAGCTTCCAAAGAAGGAGCCTCCACCACACTCCGGGGCAGAGAGTTCCACTGCTGAACGGCTCTCACAGTCAGGAAGTTCTTCCTCATGTTCAGATGGAATCTCCTCTCTTGTAGTTTGAAGCCATTGTTCCTTTGCATCCTAGTCTCCAAGGAAGCAGAAAACAAGCTTGCTCCCTCCTCCTCCCTGTGGCTTCCTCTCACATATTTATACAAGGCTATCATATCTCCTCTCAGCCTTCTCTTCTTCAGGCTAAACATGCCCAGCTCCTTAAGCCGCTTCTCATAGGGCTTGTTCTCCAGACCCTTGATCATTTTAGTCGCCCTCCTCTGGACACATTCCAGCTTGTCAATATCTCTCTTGAATTGTGGTGCCCAGAATTGGACACAATATTCCAGGTGTGGTCTAACCAAAGCGGAATGGAGCATGGGGAGCATGATTTCCCTAGATCTAGGCACTATGCTCCTCTTGATGCCAGCCAAAATCCCATTGGCTTTTTTTGCCGCCACATCACATTCCTGGCTCATGTTATTTAACTTGTTGTCCACGAGGACTCCAAGAGAAGTAAGAGTACAAATATATTCTGTGTTGGTCAGGCCTCATTTGGATAATTGTATTGTGATTGTCACTGTGGTTGTGTTTATTGTAATGTTATATTGTGCATGTATTCATATGTTTTTAATGTAATTATGATGTTGTTGTTTGTTGCTTATGTTTTTGGTTTTATTTTGCTGTAATATGTTGTCTGGGCTTGGCCTCATGTAAGCCGCTCCGAGTCCCCATTGGGGAGATGGTGGCAGGGTATTATTAATTATTATTATTATTATTATTATTATTATTATTATTATTGAATCCTAGATATCTCCATTTAAGTAGAATATAGATATTATTATTATTATTATTATTATTATTATTATTATTATTGTATTGTCGAAGGCTTTCATGGCCAGAATCACTGGGTTATAGGTTTTTCCGGGTTATATGGCCATGTTCTGGAGGCATTTTTTCCTGACGTTTCACCTGCATCTATGGCAAGCATCCTCAGAGGTAGTGAGGTTTGTTGGAAGTAGGGAAATGGGTTTATATATCTGTGGAATGACCAGGGTGGGACAAAGGACTCTTGTCTGCTGGAGCTAGGTGTGAATGTTTCAACTGACCACCTTGATTAGCATTTGATGGCTTGGCAGTGCCTGGGGGAATCTTTGGAGTGCCTCTGGTGTCGCTGTGACATTGTGAATGTGGCAGGGCTCGGGTTGTATTGTAGTCAGTGGTCTGTGATTTGTTCTTCTCCACACTTGCATGTTGTGGACTCCATTTTGTGGCCCCATTTCTTAAGGTTGGCTCTGCCTCTTATGGTGCCAGAGTGCAGTCAGCTCAGCACCTTCAAAGCTCCCTACTTGAGTGGTGATGGCATGATCATCAGCATAGATTAAACTCTCTCTCCCTTCTGGCAGAGACTGATAATTTGTGTAAATGTTGAACATGGATGGAGCAAACACTCATCTGAGGCAGGCCGTTCTTCTGTTTCCGCCATCTGCTTCTCTGCCCCTGGAACTCAACAAAAAAGCTCCTGTTCTGTAGCAGATTTCCAATGAAGCCAGTGAGGTGATAGTCCATTGTGATACTATAAATTTTTCTCAGGAGAAGGTGATTATTTACAGTGTCATAAGCTGCTGACAGGTCTATGAAAACAGCTCCTGTAATCTGCTGCCTCAGGTTCAACACTTGTGATGTGCAGCCTTTGCCTTTTATTGAAACCGGCTTGCTGTGGAATCATACATGGTGTTGCACTCCAGGACAGGAAAAGCCCTCTGACTGCTGATTGGAAACTAGCCGTCCCCTGCCACGCCTTGCTGTGGCCCACATGGGGGTTCTGTGTGGGAGGTTTGGCCCAATTCTATCGTTGGTGGGGTTCAGAATGCTCTTTGATTGTAGATGAACTATAAATCCCAGCAACTACAACTCCCAAATGTCAAGATTCTATTTTCCTCAAACTCCACCAGTGTTCACATTTGAGCATATTGAGTATTCGTGTAGAGTTTGGTCCAGATCCATCATTGTTTGTGTCCACAGTGATCTCTGGATGTAGGTAAACTACAACTCCAAAACCAAAGGACACTGCCCACCAAACCCTTCCAGTATTTTCTGTTGGTCATGGGAGAACTGTGTACCAAGTTTAATTCAATTCCATCATTGGTTGAATTCAGAATGGTCTTTGATTGTAGGTGAACTATAAATCCCAGCAACTACAACTCCCAAATGTCAAGATTCTATTTTCCCCAAACTCCACCAGTGTTCACATTTGATCATATTGGGTATTCTTGTAGAGTTTGGTCCAGATCCATCATTGTTTGAGTCCACAGTGATCTCTGGATGTAGGTAAACTACAACTCCAAAACCAAAAGACACTGCCCACCAAACCCTTCCAGTATTTTCTGTTGGTCATGGGAGAACTGTGTGCCAAGTTTAATTCAATTCCATCATTGGTTGAATTCAGAATGCTCTTTGATTGTAGGTGAACTATAAATCCCAGCAACTACAACTCCCAAATGACAAAATCAAAAAATTTTGAGTGAAGGACATACATTGGGTTGTTAGGTGTATGCTGCCCAAATTTGGCGGCAATTCGTCCAGTGGTTTTTGAGTTATGTTAATCCCACAAACGAACATTACATTTTTATTTATATAGATAATTAAAAAACAGCAAGTAAAAAGCACTTTAAAGAAATAGGTAAATCCAATTCGGTAAGAAGATAAGCAGGAGCAAAAATAGTCCAGGGTAAAGTTCAGCAAAGTCCATAAAAACAGAGTCCACACTTCTCTAAATATAATTCAGGAACACAGGAAATATTCTGCAAAGATACAGAATGGGGGACGATGCCTGGCTCGAGAGCAGTACGTGTGAAAAAGATCTTGGAGTCCTCGTGGACAACAAGTTAAACATGAGCCAACAATGTGATGTGGCGGCAAAAAAAGCCAATGGGATTTTGGCCTGCATCAAGAGGAGCATAGTGTCTAGATCTAGGGAAGTCATGCTCCCCATGCTCTATTCCGCTTTGGTTAGACCACTTTACCTGGAATATTGTGTCCAATTCTGGGCACCACAATTCAATAGAGATATTGACAAGCTGGAATGTGTCCAGAGGAGGGCGACTAAAATGATCCAGGGTCTGGAGAACAAGCCCTATGAGGAGCGGCTTAAGGAGCTGGGCATGTTTAGCCTGAAGAAGAGAAGGCTGAGAGGGGATATGATAGCCATGTATAAATATGTGAGAGGAAGCCACAGGGAGGAGGAGGGAGCAAGCTTGTTTTCTGCTTCCTTGGAGACTAGGACGCGGAACAATGGCTTCAAACTACAAGAGAGGAGATTCCATCTGAACATGAGGAAGAACTTCCTGACTGTGAGAGCCATTCAGCAGTGGAACTCTCTGCCCCGGAGTGTGGTGGAGGCTCCTTCTTTGGAAGCTTTTAAGCAGAGGCTGGATGGCCATCTGTCAGGGGTGATTTGAATGCAATATTCCTGCTTCTTGGCAGAATGGGGTTGGACTGGATGGCCCAGGAGGTCTCTTCCAACTCTTTGATTCTATGATTCTATGATTAATCCAAGGCATGGTGCCCAGAATTGGACACAATAGTCCTTCGACAATGCAATGCTTGCGATCTTGCTCACAGTCCGATATTGCTTGACCATACATGTCCTAGGTTTCTGTGCAATGATGGGGAATGGGCTGTTTTGAAGTTTGGTCTGAAACCCCAAGTCGGCGCGTTCTCTGAAGTCGGAGGCCAAATTTTGAAAGGCTTTCCGTTCTTGTTTTGCTTCTCCCACTGGCCGCCTCTCCAGATCCTGAAAGTGCATAATAAATCTGATCCCTGACCCGAAAGACCAATATATAAGGCTATTAAGAGTTGAGGCTGCTCATTATCGACTTGTGAGAAAAGCAGCTGCTATTGATTCTGGCCTTTTTTATATATATATAAATATAATTTTGGTATCCTAGTCTTTCAAGGGCCTGTTAATTGCCAAAGAGAGCCTGAATCGGCGCTGACCTCCAAGCAGCTCTAGAGTCAAAGGGTCTTTGTGTTTGTGTTAATGAGAAGGAAGATGAAAAGGCAGCAGCCTTAATCTCTGCCTCAACTTTCAGAAGCAAAAAAAGCTGTGCTTTGGAGGGGGGAGAAATATATAGAAAATTGCAGATGCGCCTCTCAGGAAGGAAAGAGGCACTTGAGTTCCGCTAGATCAGGATGTTATTCAATGGGAAAGAAAACTTGGGATACTTATTAGCCAGGGATGGTTATTTCAAAATATATCTAAATTGTTTTCTAACTTAAGAGAGAATATGCAAGTATTTGGAAATGGCCCCTGCAGTTGTGATCATTGCAAGAAGTGGAAAAAGGGAGAAATCACCAAAGAAGAATTCAAACAAATAGCCAACACCTGTAGGGAAAAGGTCCGCAAGGCTAAAGCACAAAACGAGCTCAGGCTTGCCAGGGACATTAAAAACAATAAAAAGGGATTCTTTTCTTATGTCAGTAGAAAAAGGAAGAACAAGGAGGCGAGAGGGCCTCTTTGAGGAGAAGATGGGGCAATGCTGACAGTGGATAGGGAACAGGCAGAACTACTTAATGCCTTCTTTGCCTCGGTCTTCTCACAAAAAGAAGGTCATCTTCAACCTCAGCAAGATGGAGTGGATGAGGGATTGGAGGATATCCAACCCCAAATTGGGAAAGAAGTCGTCCAGGAATACCTGGCCGCTCTAAATGAGTTCAAGTCCCCTTTCAGGGCCAGATCAACTACACCCAAGAGTACTGAAGGAACTAGCGGAAGTCATTTCGGAACCATTGGCAATCATCTTTGAAAGTTCTTGGAGAACGGGAGAAGTTCCACCAGATTGGAGGAGGGCCAATGTGGTCCCAATCTTCAAGAAGGGAAAAAAGGATGACCCAAACAATGACCAATGTCCGGTCAGTCTCACGTCAATACCAGGCAAGATTCTGGAAAAGATTGTTGAGGAAGTGATCTGCAAACACTTAGAAACAAATGCAGTCATCGCTAAGAGTCAACATGGGTTTATCAAAAACAAGTCATGCCAGACTCATCTGATCTCTTTTTTTCGATAGAGTTACAAGCTGGGTAGATGCGAGGAATGATGCCGTGGATGGAGCGTGTCTGGATTTCAGGAAGGCCTTCTTGGACAAGGTCCCCCATGACCTTCTGGCAAGGAAACTAGTCCAATGTGGGCGAGGCAAAACTACGGTGAGGTGGATCTGGAATTGGTTAAATGGACGAACCCAGAGGGTGACTCTCCCCAAGGCTTCCTCTTCATCCTGGAAAGAAGTGACAAGTGGAGTGCCGCAGGATTCCGTCCTGGGCCCGATCCTGTTCAACATCTTTATTAATGACTTAGATGAAGGGCTAGAAGGCAGGATCATCAAGTTTGCAGACGACACCAAATTGGGAGGGAGAGCCAATACTCCAGAGGACAGGAGCAGGATTCAAAACAGATTGGAGAGATGGGCCAAAACTAACAAAATGAAGTTCAACGGGAACAAATGCAATTCCTCCACTTTGGTAGGAAAAACGAAATGCAAAGATACATCATTATGTATCTTTGCATTTCGTTTTTCCTGCCTAAGTGGAATATCTTGCATTTGTCCCCGTTGAACTTCATTTTGTTAACTCTATGATTCTTTGATTCATAACAATGCCTGGCTCGAGAGCAGGACGTGTGAAAAAGATCTTGGAGTCCTCGTGGGGAGGAAGGTAAGCATGAGCCAACAATGTGATGTGGCGGCAAAAAAGCCAATGGGATTTTGGCCTGCATCAAGAGGAGCCTAGTATCTAGATCAGGGGTCCCCAAACGTTTTGAACAGAGGGCTGGGTCACAGTCCCGCAAACTGTTGGAGGGCCAGATTATAATTTGGAAAAAAAATGAATGAATTCCTATGCACACTGCAAATATATCTGAACATGAGGAAGAACTTCCTGACTGTGAGAGCCGTTCAGCAGTGGAACTCTCTGCCCCGGAGTGTGGTGGAGGCTCCTTCTTTGGAAGCTTTTAAGCAGAGGCTGGATGGCCATCTGTCAGGGTTGATTTGAATGCAATATTCCTGCTTCTTGGCAGAATGGGGTTGGACTGGATGGCCCATGAGGTCTCTTCCAACTCTTTGATTCTATGATTCTATGATTCTATGATTCTATGCAGTGCAACCCCCCCCCCCCAATCAAAAAACAAAACCCCACACTTCTATATAAATAAAAATGTAATGTTCGTTTGTGGGATTAACAGAAATCAAAAACCCACTGGACGAATTGACACCAATTTTGGACACAAGACACCTAACAACCCAATGTATGTCCTTCACACAAAAAAATTGATTTTGTCATTTGGGAGTTGTAGTTGCTGGGATTTATAGTTCACCTACAATCAAAGAGCATTCTGAACCCCATCAACGATGGAATTGAACCAAACTTGGCACACAGTTCTCCCATGACCAACAGAAAATACTGGAAGGGTTTGGTGGGCAGTGTCCTTTGGTTTTGGAGTTGTAGTTCACCTGCCTCCATAAATCACTGTGGACTCAATGATAGATCTGGACCAAACTTGGCACTGATACTCAATATGCCCAAATGTGAACACTGGTGGAGTTTGGGGAAAATAGAATCTTGACATTTGGGAGTTGTAGTTGCTGGGATTTATAGTTCACCTACAATCAAAGAGTATTCTGAACCCCATCAACGATGGAATTCAACCATACTTGGCACACAGTTCTCCCATGACCAACAGAAAATACTGGAAGGGTTTGGTGGGCAGTGTCCTTTGGTTTTGGAGTTGTAGTTCACCTGCCTCCATAAATCACTGTGGACTCAATGATAGATCTGGACCAAACTTGGCACTGATACTCAATATGTCCAAATGTGAATAATGGTGGCGTTTGGGGGTTGTATTTGCTGGGATTTATAGTTGAATCAAAGAGCATTCTGAACTCCACCAATGATGGAATTGAACCAGTCTTTGTACACCGAACTCCCATGAACAACAGAAAATACTGGGTTTAGTGGGCATTGACCTTGAGTTTTGGAGTTGTAGTTCACCTGCCTTCACCACCCCGGCGTTCCCTGGCCACTCTAGGATTCTATGAGAAGACAACGTTAGCATTTTTCAGCTTCCAGAGATCCTCAGGTGGTGTAATATGGAGAACAACAATTTGTGCGCAGGGATAATTGATCAGATTGTTTGGTTTGCTTTTGTCTTGGTTTGAAAATGGAACATGTGGAGGAACTCAATTCAACCCAGTGACCTTTTTCATCACTTGCCTTTCCTGCCTTTTTCTCTCACGCACACACACACACACACACACATGCGCTGCCCATAGTTTACAAAGTCAGGTCTGGTGATGCTCCAGTTGTTTTTTCCCAGTCGTGATCTACTGACCCACTTTGCCTTAATCCCTTGATGTCACTCGGAATATAAACGGAGGAACGGAGAGGCGGGAGGATAGGAGAGAGAGAGAGAGGTTGACACTGCAAAACAATTTCCCCTTTGCTCAGCTGCAAATTAATTTGACGCTGTTATGTAAGTGGATACATGACCGCCTTCCCCTCACCACATTGCCGGATGTGATTGGGGCGGATAGGAATAGCAGGGAAAAGGAGTCGGCAGATGTGGAAACCAGGGCCATGGCGGGGTTTCCATCCTGGCTGGAGTCACAGCAGTCCAAGTGCCTCCCGTGGATCAAACAGGCCGGAGAGGTCATGGGGGACCAGGGCTTTCCCTCATGTGCAGGATTCCGTTTATTTAAGACTCTTCTGCAGTTTTAACCTAGGACAGTTAGAAACTGTCCTAGAAACAATATCATCCGAAAGCTGACTGGCACAACCTGGGGATCACAACCAGACAGGAGCTGTCTTCATAGGCCTGTCAGCAGCCTATGATATTGTGAACCACTGCTTCCTCCTGAGAAAAATGTATAATCTCACAAAGGACGACCACCTCACCCGCCTCATAGGAAACCTGCTACAAAACAGGAGCTTTTTTGTTAAGTTCCAGGGCCAGAGAAGCAGAAGAACGGCCTGCCTTCGGGGAGCGTGCTCGCTCCATCCATGTTCAACATCTACACAAATGACCAGCCACTGCCAGAAGGGACAGAGAGTTTCATCTATGCTGATGATTGTGCCATCACATCTCAAGGAAACCTGCTACAAAACAGGAGCTTTTTTGTTGAGTTCCAGAGCCAGAGAAGCAGATGGCGGAAACAGAAGAACGGCCTGCCTCAGGGGAGCGTGCTCGCTCCATCCATGTTCAACATCTACACAAATGACCAGCCACTGCCAGAAGGGACAGAGAGCTTCATCTATGCTGATGATTGTGCCATCACATCTCAAGGAAACCTGCTACAAAACAGGAGCTTTTTTGTTGAGTTCCAGGGCCAGAGAAGCAGATGGCGGAAACAGAAGAACGGCCTGCCTCAGGGGAGCGTGCTTGCTCCATCCATGTTCGACATCTACACAAATGACCAGCCACTGCCAGAAGGGACAGAGAGCTTCATCTATGCTGATGATCGTGCCATCACCGCTCAAGCAGGGAGCTTTGAGATGGTTGAACAGAAGCTCTCCGAAGCTCTAAGTGCTAGGCTTGGGCGGTTTCGTTCGTTAATTTCGTAATTCGTTATTAATTCGTATTTAAATTAGCTTACGATCCAATATTGAGCCATGCAGGACTACTGTGAGGAGCAATTAAAAATCGAAACAATTTTTCCAATTTATTTCGTATTGTTTCGTAATTGATTCGTAATTGGTTCGAAATTGTTTGGTAATTGTTTCGTAATTATTTCCGTATGTCTGGTGCAAGTTTTATAGTTGTTGTTTGTTTTATCAGTGATAAAAAATATAATTATCACACCAACAGTCAACAACAGAGGGAGAGGGAAGCTTCAAAAGTTTTTTTAGCGTATTGCGCGATCGCGTCCGCCATTAACAAATCGATTCGTAATTTTACAAAATTTTGTATATTTTGAACTTTTTTAAAGGAAAATTTCGGAATTCTTTAAAAAAACGAAATGCAAGGGCCCCTCTAAAAACAAAACGAGTTTAGAACCAAATTTTTCCGTGGTTACCCAAGCCTACTAGGTGCCCTTACTGCCTATTACAGGGAAAACCAGCTGATCCCCAACCCATCTAAAACACAGACATGTGCCTTTCACCTTAAGAACAGACAAGCATCCCGAGCTCTGAGGATTATTACCTGGGAAGGAATCCCACTGGAGCATTGCAGCGCACACAAATACCTGGGGGTCACTCTGGACCGTGCTCTGACCTACAAGAAGCACTGCCTGAACATCAAGCAAAAAGTGGGTGCTAGAAACAATATCATAGGAAAGCTGACTGGCACAACCTGGGGATCACAACCAGACACAGTGAAGACATCTTCCCTTGCGCTATGCTACTCTGCTGCTGAGTATGCATGCCCAGTGTGGAACACATCTCACCACACTAAAACAGTGGATGTAGCTCTTAATGAGAAATGCCGCATTATCACGGGGTGTCTGCGCCCTACACCACTGGAGAAATTACACTGCTTAGCCGGTACTGCACCGCCTGACATCCACCGGGAAGTGGCAGCCAATAGTAAAAGGACCAAAGCAGAGACATCTCCAGGTCATCCCCTGTTTGGGTATCAGCCAGCACATCAACGACTTAAATGTAGAAATAGTTTTCTAAGATCTACAGAGACACTAGCTAGAACACCTCAGCAAGTGAGAATCCAAAAGTGGCAGGCTCAAACCCAGAACCTCAACCAATGGCTGATACCAAATGAGAGAAACACAGAGGACTGGGCGAATTGGAAGGCACTGAACAGACTGCGCTCTGGCACCACGAGATGCAGAGCCAATCTCAAGAAATGGGGCCACAAAGTGGAATCCACAACATGCAAGTGTGGAGAAGAGCAAACCACTGACCACCTGCTGCAATGCACCCTGAGCCCTGCCACATGATGCACAATGTGAGACTCCCCGCTGGGCACACAGAGGACTGGGCGACTTGGAAGGCGCTGAACAGACTGCGCTCTGGCACCACGAGATGCGAGTGTGGAGAAGAGAAGTCCATGACATGCGAGTGTGGAGAAGAGCAAATCACTGACCACCTGCTGCGATGCAACCTGAGCCCTGCCACATGCACAATGGAGGACCTCCTTGCGGCAACACCAGAGGCACTCCAAGTGGCCAGATACTGGTCAAAGGACATTTAATCAACTACCAAACTCGCAAATTTTGTATTTTGTCTGTTTGTTTGTTTGTTTTGTTCTGTTAGAGATGTAATACAATTGACTGGTTGCCCTGACACGACAAATATATAACCCAAGTCTTGGCTCAGCGCTTGGAAGTAGCCATGTTGTTGGAAGAGGAGGAATTGTGGGGCTGTTGTTAATACAATGGGAAGCACTCTCAATCATAGAATCATAGAATCATAGAATCAAAGAGTTGGAAGAGACCTCCTGGGCCATCCAGTCCAACCCCATTCTGCCAAGAAGCAGGAATATTGCATTCAAATCACCCCAGACAGATGGCCATCCAGCCTCTGCTTAAAAGCTTTCAAAGAAGGAGCCTCTACCACACTCCGGGGCAGAGAGTTCCACTGCTGAACGGCTCTCACAGTCAGGAAGTTCTTCCTCATGTTCAGATGGAATCTCCTCTCTTGTAGTTTGAAGCCATTGTTCCATTGCGTCCTAGTCTCCAAGGAAGCAGAAAACAAGCTTGCTCCCTCCTCCTCCCTGTGGCTTCCTCTCACATATTTACACATGGCTATCATATCTCCTCTCAGCCTTCTCTTCTTCAGGCTAAACATGCCCAGCTCCCTAAGCCGCTCCTCATAGGGCTTGTTCTCCAGACCCTTGATCATTTTAGTCGCCCTCCTCTGGACACATTCCAGCTTGGCAATATCTCTCTTGAATTGTGGTGCCCAGAATTGGACACAATATTCCAGATGTGGTCTAACCAAAGCGGAATAGAGCATGGGGAGCATGACTTCCTTAGATCTAGACACTATGCTCCTATTCATGCAGGCCAAAATCCCATTGGCTTTTTTTGCCGCCAAGTCACATTGTTGGCTCATGTTTAACTTGTTGTCCACAAGGACTCCAAGATCTTTTCCACACGTACTGCTCTCGAGCCAGGCATCCCCCATTCTGTCTCTTTGCATTTCGTTTTTCCTGCCAAAGTGGAGTATCTTGCATTTGTCACTGTTGAACTTCATTTTGTTAGTTTTGGCCCATCTCTCTAATCTGTCAAGATCGTTTTGAATCCTGCTCCTGTCCTCTGGACTATTGGCTATCCCTCCCAATTTGGTGTTGTCTGCAAACTTGATGATCCTGCCTTCTCACCCTTCATCTAAGTCATTAATGAAGATCCTGATCAGGACCGGGCCCAGGACGGAACCCTGCGGCACTCCACTCGTCACTTCTTTCCAAGATGAAGAGGAAGCATTAGTGAGCACTCTCTGTGTTCGTCCACTTAACCAATTACAGATCCACCTCACTGTAGTTTTGCCTCGCCCACATTGGACTAGTTTCCTTGCCAGAAGGTCATGGAGGACCTTGTCGAAGGCCTTCCTGAAATCCAGGTACGCTACATCCACGGCATTCCCCGCATCTACCCAGCTTGTAGCTCTATCCCATTGGCTTTTTTTGCCACCACATCACATTGTTGGCTCATGTTTAACTTGTTGTCCACGAGGACTCCAAGATCTTTTTCACACGTACTGCTCTCAACCCAGGCATTGTCCCCCATTCTATATCTCAATCCTGCCTAGATTTCTTCAACCATAGTTATTGTATTCTCTTCCTAAGTCTTAACGGTGCCGGATGCTTTCAAATCCAAAATGCTACAGATTAGAATAGGAGACGCTCGGCACCTTTCAAGATTCCCTTCCTCTTTTTTTCCCATCTCCATTCCTCCTTGGATGATTGTGAACAGCCCCATTGCAACGCAGGCATCAAACATTCGAATTCCGCTGTGTTTCAGCAGGATTTGTCTCCAGGGGAGCTGGTAAACAGGCAGAGGGGTGAATAAACACGCAAGCAGAGCCCTTTGTTGTTGTTTTCATTTCAGATCCCGGCGGAATGTCGAATGTTCTTCGATTCTCATTAAGAAACAGGAAGAGGACATATGGTTTCAGCAACTGGGGTTTGTGGTAGCCATGTCGGGTGGGCGGGAGGAGGGGAGACCATTTTGCGTTTTGGGTTGTTGTGGGTTTCTTCGGGCTATATGGCCATGTTCTAGAGGCATTTTCTCCTGATGTTTCACCTGCATCTATGGCAAGCATCCTCAGAGGTAGTGAGGTCTGATGGAAGTAGGAAAAGAGGTTTATATATCTGTGGAGTGACCAGGGTGGGACAAAGGACTCTTGTCTGCTGGAGCTAG
Source organism: Anolis sagrei (assembly GCF_037176765.1). Classification (NCBI taxonomy): domain Eukaryota; kingdom Metazoa; phylum Chordata; class Lepidosauria; order Squamata; family Anolidae; genus Anolis; species Anolis sagrei. Next base: position 3,533,807 of record NC_090029.1, read on the forward strand.
GTGTGAATGTTTCAATGGTCTAGAGGCATTCTCTCTTGACGTTTCGCCTGCATCTATGGCAAGCATCCTCAGAGAGAGTGAGGTCTGATGGAACTAGGAAAAAGGGTTTATATATCTGTGGAGTGACCAGGGTGGGACAAAGGACTCTTGTCTGGTGGAGCTAGGTGTGAATGTTTCAATGGTCTAGAGGCATTCTCTCCTGACATTTCGCCTGCATCTATGGCAAGCATCCTCAGAGGTAGCGAGGTTTGTTGGAAACTAGGGGAAAGGGTTTATATATCTGTGGAATGATCAGGGTGAGACAAAGGACTCTTGTCTGCTGGAGCTAGGTGTGAATGTTTCAACTGACCACCTTGATTAGTGGGTTGTTGTAGGTTTTTTCAGGCTATATGGCCATGATCTAGAGGCATTCATAGAATCATAGAATCAAAGAGTTGGAAGAGACCTCACGGGTCATGCAGTCCAACCCCGTTCTGCCAAGAAGCAGGAATATTGCATTCAAATCACCCCTGACAGATGGCCATTCTCTCCTGACCTTTCGCCTGCATCTATGGCAAGCATCCCCAGAGGTAGTGAGGTCTGTTGGAAATAGGACAATGGGTTTATATATCTGTGGAATGATCAGGGTGGGACAAAGGACTCTTGTCTGTTGGAGCTAGGTGTGAATGTTTCAACTGACCACCTTAATTAGTGGGTTGTTGTAGGTTTTTTCGGGCTATATGGCCATGGTCTGGAGGCATTTTCTCCTGACATTTCACCTGCATCTATGGCAAGCATCCTCAGAGGTAGCGAGGTCTGTTGGAAACTAGGAAAAAGGGTTTATATATCTGTGGAATGACCAGGGTGGGACAAAGGATGCTTGTCTGCTGGAGCTAGGTGTGAATGTTTCAACTGACCACCTTGATTAGTGGGTTGTTTTAGGTTTTTTCAGGCTATATGGCCATGATCTAGAGGCATTCATAGAATCATAGAATCAAAGAGTTGGAAGAGACTTCACGGGCCATCCAGTCCAACCCCATTCTGCCAAGAAGCAGGAATATTGTATTCAAATCACCCCTGACAGATGGCCATTCTCTCCTGACCTTTCACCTGCATCTATGGCAAGCATCCCCAGAGGTAGTGAGGTCTGTTGGAAGTAGGAAGAAGGGTTTATATATCTGTGGAATGACCAGGTTGGGACAAAGGACTCTTGTCTGCTGGAGCTAGGTGTGAATGTTTCAACTGACCACCTTAATTAGTGGGTTGTTGTAGGTTTTTTCAGGCTATATGGCCATGATCTAGAGGCATTCTCTCCTGACATTTCGCCTGCATCTATGGCAAGCATCCTCAGAGGTAGTGAGGTCTGTTGGAAGTAGGAAAATGGGTTTATATATCTGTGGAATGATGTCCAGGGTGGGACAAAGGACTCTTGTCTGGTGGAGCTAGGTGTGAATGTTTCAACTGACCACCTTAATTAGTGGGTTGTTGTAGGTTTTTTCGGGCTATATGGCCATGGTCTGGAGGCATTTTCTCCTGACATTTCGCCTGCATCTATGGCAAGCATCCTCTGAGGTAGTGAGGTCTGTTGGAAGTAGGAAGAAGGGTTTATATATCTGTGGAATGACCAGGGTGGGACAAAGGACTATTGTCTGTTGGAGCTAGGTGTGAATGTTTCAACTGACCACCTTAATTAGTGGGTTGTTTTAGGTTTTTTCAGGCTATATGGCCATGATCTAGAGGCATTCATAGAATCATAGAATCAAAGAGTTGGAAGAGACTTCACGGGCCATCCAGTCCAACCCCATTCTGCCAAGAAGCAGGAATATTGTATTCAAATCACCCCTGACAGATGGCCATTCTCTCCTGACCTTTCACCTGCATCTATGGCAAGCATCCCCAGAGGTAGTGAGGTCTGTTGGAAGTAGGAAGAAGGGTTTATATATCTGTGGAATGACCAGGTTGGGACAAAGGACTCTTGTCTGCTGGAGCTAGGTGTGAATGTTTCAACTGACCACCTTAATTAGTGGGTTGTTGTAGGTTTTTTCAGGCTATATGGCCATGATCTAGAGGCATTCTCTCCTGACATTTCGCCTGCATCTATGGCAAGCATCCTCAGAGGTAGTGAGGTCTGTTGGAAGTAGGAAAATGGGTTTATATATCTGTGGAATGATGTCCAGGGTGGGACAAAGGACTCTTGTCTGGTGGAGCTAGGTGTGAATGTTTCAACTGACCACCTTAATTAGTGGGTTGTTGTAGGTTTTTTCGGGCTATATGGCCATGGTCTGGAGGCATTTTCTCCTGACATTTCGCCTGCATCTATGGCAAGCATCCTCTGAGGTAGTGAGGTCTGTTGGAAGTAGGAAGAAGGGTTTATATATCTGTGGAATGACCAGGGTGGGACAAAGGACTATTGTCTGTTGGAGCTAGGTGTGAATGTTTCAACTGACCACCTTAATTAGTGGGTTGTTGTAGGTTTTTTCAGGCTATATGGCCATGATCTAGAGGCATTCATAGAATCCTAGAATCAAAGAGTTGGAAGAGACCTCACGGGCCATCCAGTCCAACCCCATTCTGCCAAGAAGCAGGAATATTGTTTTCAAATCACCCCTGACAGATGGCCATTCTCTCCTGACCTTTCACCTGCATCTATGGCAAGCATCCTCAGAGGTAGTGAGGTCTGTTGGTAGTAGGACAATGGGTTTATATATCTGTGGAATGACCAGGGTGAGACAAAGGACTCTTGTCTGCTGGAGCTAGGTGTGAATGTTTCAACTGACCATCTTAATTAGTGGGTTGTTGTAGGTTTTTTCAGGCTATATGGCCATGGTCTAGAGGCATTTTCTCCTGACGTTTCACCTGCATCTATGGGAAGCATCCTCAGAGGTAGCGAGGTCTGTTGGAAACTAGGAAAAAGGGTTTATATATCTGTGGAATGACCAGGGTGGGACAAAGGACTCTTGTCTGTTGGAGCTAGGTGTGAATGTTTCAACTGACCACCTTAATTAGTGGGTTGTTGTACGTTTTTTCAGGCTATAGGGCCATGATCTAGAGGCATTCTCTCCTGACGTTTCGCCTGAATCTATGGCAAGCATCCTCAGAGGTAGTGAGGTCTGTTGGAAGTAGGAAAAGGGGTTTATATATCTGTGGAATGATGTCCAGGGTGGGACAAAGGACTATTGTCTGCTGGAGCTAGGTGTGAATGTTTCAACTGACCACCTTGATTAGTGGGTTGTTGTAGGTTTTTTCGGGCTATATGGCCATGATCTAGAGGCATTCTCTCCTGACGTTTCGCCTGAATCTATGGCAAGCATCCCCAGAGGTAGTGAGGTCTGTTGGAAGTAGGAAAAGGGGTTTATATATCTGTGGAATGATCAGGGTGGGACAAAGGATTCTTCTCTGCTGGAGCTAGGTGTGAATGTTTCAACTGTCCACCTTAATTATCCTGGACTCACCACTGAGCCTGGAACCCCAGGTCTCGGCGGTGGCCGGGAGAGCTTTTGCGCAATTAAAGCTTGTGCACCAGTTGCGCCCGTATCTTGGGAAGTCGGATCTGGCCACGGTGGTCCACACTCTTGTCACATCCCAAATAGACTACTGCAACGCGCTCTACGTGGGGTTGCCCTTGAAGACTGTTCGGAAACTTCAATTAGTCCAACGAGCGGCAGCCAGATTGCTCATCGGAGCGACATTCAGGGAGCATACCACCCCCCTGCTGTGCCAGCTCCACTGGCTGCCGATTCAGTTCCGAGTACAATTCAAGGTGCTGGTTTTGACCTACAAAACCCTGTACGGTTCCGGTCCAGCGTATCTGTCCGAACGTATCTCCCTCTACGTCCCACCCCGAAATCTAAGATCATCTGGGGAGGCCCTGCTCTCAACCCCACCGCTATCACAAGTGAGGCTGGTGGGGACGAGGAGCAGGGCTTTCTCAGTGGTAGCCCCTCACCTGTGAAACTCACTCCTGGGGGAAATCAGGGCATCATCATCCCTCCTCGCCTTCAGGAGGAGGGTGAAGACGTGGTTATGGGACCAGGCCTTTGGGCAACCAGGCAATTAGATAAGACAATCAGGTGAATAAGAACAACAGGATTGAGGAAGTGGAATGGAAAACTTGAACTATGAGTTAGCGATCGCTGACTGTGTAAGAGAGGAATTGGGTTTGTATTGGTTTTTATTGCTTTTATTGCTTTTATTGATATAATGCATGAACTAGTGTGATGTAATTGTGTAACTGTGTAATTTTGTGTCTTGATTGTTCTGTACTGCAGGCATCGAATTGTGCCGTGCTTCTGTAAGCCGCCCTGAGTCCCCTTCGGGGTGAGAAGGGCGGGGTAAAAGAACCCCAAATAAATAAAATTAGTGGGTTGTTGTAGGTTTTTTCGGGCTATATGGCCATGATCTAGAGGCATTCTCTCCTGACGTTTCACCTGCATCTATGGCAAGCATCCTCAGAGGTAGTGAGGTCTGTTGGAAGTAGGAAAAAGGGTTTATATGTCTGTGGAATGATCAGGGTGGGACAAAGGACTCTTCTCTGCTGGAGCTAGGTGTGAATGTTTCAACTGACCACCTTGATTAGTGGGTTGTTGTAGGTTTTTTCAGGCTATATGGCCATGATCTAAAGGCATTCTCTCCTGACGTTTCGCCTGCATCTATGGCAAGCATCCTCAGAGGTAGTGAGGTGTGTTGGAAACTAGGAAAAAGGGTTTATATATCTGTGGAATGATCAGGGAGGGACAAAGGATGCTTGTCTGCTGGAGCTAGGTGTGAATGTTTCAACTGACCACCTTAATTAGTGGGTTGTTTTAGGTTTTTTTCAGGCTATATGGCCATGGTCTAGAGGCATTCATAGAATCATAGAATCAAAGAGTTGGAAGAGACCTCACGGGCCATCCAGTCCAACCCCATTCTGCCAAGAAGCAGGAATATTGCATTCAAATCACCCCTGACAGATGGCCATTCTCTCCTGACCTTTCGCCTGCATCTATGGCAAGCATCCCCAGAGGTAGTGAGGTCTGTTGGAAATAGGACAATGGGTTTATATATCTGTGGAATGATCAGGGTGGGACAAAGGACTCTTGTCTGTTGGAGCTAGGTGTGAATGTTTCAACTGACCACCTTAATTAGTGGGTTGTTGTAGGTTTTTTCGGGCTATATGGCCATGGTCTGGAGGCATTTTCTCCTGACATTTCACCTGCATCTATGGCAAGCATCCTCAGAGGTAGCGAGGTCTGTTGGAAACTAGGAAAAAGGGTTTATATATCTGTGGAATGACCAGGGTGGGACAAAGGATGCTTGTCTGCTGGAGCTAGGTGTGAATGTTTCAACTGACCACCTTGATTAGTGGGTTGTTTTAGGTTTTTTCAGGCTATATGGCCATGATCTAGAGGCATTCATAGAATCATAGAATCAAAGAGTTGGAAGAGACTTCACGGGCCATCCAGTCCAACCCCATTCTGCCAAGAAGCAGGAATATTGTATTCAAATCACCCCTGACAGATGGCCATTCTCTCCTGACCTTTCACCTGCATCTATGGCAAGCATCCTCAGAGGTAGTGAGGTCTGTTGGAAGTAGGAAAATGGGTTTATATATCTGTGGAATGACCAGGGTGAGACAAAGGACTCTTGTCTGCTGGAGCTAGGTGTGAATGTTTCAACTGACCACCTTAATTAGTGGGTTGTTGTAGGTTTTTTCAGGCTATATGGCCATGATCTAGAGGCATTCTCTCCTGACGTTTTGCCTGAATCTCTGGCAAGCATCCTCAGAGGTAGTGAGGTCTGTTGGAAGTAGGAAAAGGGGTTTATATATCTGTGGAATGATCAGGGTTGGACAAAGGATTATTCTCTGCTGGAGCTAGGTGTGAATGTTTCAACTGTCCACCTTAATTATCCTGGACTCACCGCTGAGCCTGGAACCCCGGGTCTCGGCGGTGGCCGGGAGAGCTTTTGCACAATTAAAGCTTGTGCACCAGTTGCGCCCGTATCTTGGGAAGTCGGATCTGGCCACGGTGGTCCACGCTCTTGTCACATCCCAAATAGACTACTGCAACGCGCTCTACGTGGGGTTGCCCTTGAAGACTGTTCGGAAACTTCAATTAGTCCAACGAGCGGCAGCCAGATTGCTCACCGGAGCGACATTCAGGGAGCATACCACCCCCCTGTTATGTCAGCTCCACTGGCTGCCGATTCAGTTCCGAGCACAATTCAAGGTGCTGGTTTTGACCTAGAAAACCCTGTACGGTTCCGGTCCAGTGTATCTGTCCGAACGTATCTCCCTCTACGTCCTACCCCGAAATCTAAGATCATCTGGGGAGGCCCTGCTCTCGACCCCACCACTCTCACAAGTGAGGCTGGTGGGGACGAGGAGCAGGGCTTTCTCAGTGGTAGCCCCTCACCTGTGAAACTCACTCCTGGGGGAAATCAGGGCAGCAACATCCCTCCTCTCCTTCAGGAGGAGGGTGAAGACGTGGTTATGGGACCAGGCCTTTGGGCAACCAGACAATCAGGTGAATAAGAACAACAGGATTGAGGAAGTGGAATGGAAAACTAGAACTATGAGTTAGCGATCGCTGACTGTGTAAGAGAGGAATTGGGTTTGTATTTGTTTTTATTGCTTTTATTGCTTTTATTGATATAATGCATGAACTAGTGTGACGTTATTGTGTAACTGTGTAATTTTGTGTCTTGATTGTTCTGTACTGCAGGCATCGAATTGTGCCGTGCTTCTGTAAGCCGCCCTGAGTCCCCTTCGGGGTGAGAAGGGCGGGGTAAAAGAACCCCAAATAAATAAAATTAGTGGGTTGTTGTAGGTTTTTTCAGGCTATATGGCCATGATCTAGAGGCATTCTCTCCTGACGTTTCACCTGCATCTATGGCAAGCATCCTCAGAGGTAGTGAAGTCTGTTGGAAGTAGGAAGAAGGGTTTATATATCTGTGGAATGATCAGGGTGGGACAAAGGACTCTTGTCTGCTGGAGCTAGGTGTGAATGTTTCAACTGACCACCTTAATTAGTGGGTTGTTGTAGGTTTTTTCAGGCTATATGGCCATGATCTAGAAGCATTCTCTCCTGACGTTTCGCCTGAATCTATGGCAAGCATCCTCAGAGGTAGTGAGGTCTGTTGGAAACTAGGAAAAAGGGTTTATATATCTGTGGAATGACCAGGGTGGGACAAAGGATGCTTGTCTGCTGGAGCTAGGTGTGAATGTTTCAACTGACCACCTTGATTAGTGGGTTGTTTTAGGGTTTTTTCAGGCTATATGGCCATGATCTAGAGGCATTCATAGAATCATGGAATCAAAGAGTTGGAAGAGACCTCACGGGCCATCCAGTCCAACCCCATTCTGCCAAGAAGCAGGAATATTGCATTCAAATCACCCCTGAGAGATGGCCATTCTCTCCTGACCTTTCGCCTGCATCTATGGCAAGCATCCCCAGAGGTAGTGAGGTCTGTTGGAAGTAGGAAAAAGGGTTTATATATCTGTGGAATGATGTCCAGGGTGAGACAAAGGACTATTGTCTGTTGGAGCTAGGTGTGAATGTTTCAACTGACCACCTTAATTAGTGGGTTGTTGTAGGTTTTTTCAGGCTATATGGCCATGGTCTAGAGGCATTCTCTCCTGACGTTTCGCCTGCATCTATGGCAAGCATCCTCAGAGGTGGTGAGGTCTGTTGGAACTAGGAAGAAGGGTTTATATATCTGTGGAATGATCAGGGTGGGACAATGGACTCTTGTATGCTAGAGCTAGGTGTGAATGTTTCAACTGACCACCTTGATTAGCATATAATGGCCTGGCAGTGCCTGGAGCAAACTTTTGTTGAGAGGTGATTAGATGTCCTTGTTTGTTTCCTCTCTGTTGTTGTGCTGTTGCAATTTTAGAGTTTTTTTTAATATTGGTAGCCAGATTTTGTTCATTTTCATGGTTTCCTACTTTTTGTTGAAATTGTCCACATGCTTGTGTATTTCAATGGCTTCTCTGTGTAGTCTGACATGGTGGTTGTGAGAGTGGTCCAGCATTTCTGTGTTCTCAAGTAAAATGCTGTGTCCAGGAAACCATGAAAATGAACAAAATCTGGCTTGAGTTTGGGAATTGTAGTTCACCTACATCCAGAGAGCACTGTGGACTCAAACAATGATTGATCTGAACCAAACTTGACATGAGTACTCAATATACCCAAATGTGAACATAGGTGGAGTTTGGGGAAAATAGATCTTGACATTTGGGAGTTGTAGTTGCTGGGATTTATGGTTCACCCACCATCAAAGAGCATCCTGAACCCCACTGAGGAAAGGAAGAGAGACTATTTCCTCTTTAAAAACCTCTTTGCTGCCCTATACTGATTCAGTTTCTTCTTTTATATTGGCTGGGACTTTCTGTGTGCTGTTAAACCTTTGTACTTTATATCACAGGCAATGAAACACTCTTGTGCATAACCAAGTAACACAGTTTATTTATAACTTCTGGCTCCAACGCTTGTGGTTACATTTGTGTTTTGTTGCAATCTTGAGGCTTACAGTCAGCATCATTTACTTAGTTAACTTTTCTGAATAAACTATCAATGTTTCACATTCACAAACATGTTACTTGCTTTGCACACTCTTGGCTGAATTATATTCTGAACTAAGGTAACACTAGCCTTCTTTATGTTCTTTAAAACTGGAGCACTATTTAACTAACTGCTTCTCTATATCAGAAGTCTTTAACACGTCTTCATAACTGCTTATTTCTATCAGGCACTCAAAAACCAACTATCCTCTTCACACACAGATTCCTAACTGTCGTTTTCAAACTCCCTCACTCTAACTGCCTCTCTCAGAACCTTGGCTCCGCCCCTTTGAAATGTTCAGCTCTGCTCTCCCCAACTGTCATTTTGGCCTAGCACCCTTTTCAAATCCTGGGCCTACACTAATCTGCATATGACCAATCGGCTTCACATATGCAAATGAATCCTATCTCTGCTGTTGCTACCCTGTCTGTGTCTATTCTTCCCTATCTGCCATACGTAAACATAGAGCTATACACCAAAACTTTAACATACAGTAGCAATTTCACTACACCCACCAATGATAGAATTGGGCCAAACTTCCCACACAGAACCTCCATGCCTTGAAAGGACTCGCTGGCATGAGCCTCCCTCCAGTCTCACACGTTCTCCCTCATCCACACATGAACATCACGCCTGCTCTCCTCTCCCCACTTGGAGTCTCAGAAACAGCCCTCCCCTTGGTTGGGAGGCCAGCCAATCACAGCGGAGGAAGGCTTTTGATGGGAAGATTTGCTGTCTGTTTCCAAAAAGGAAGAGAAGGACAGGCGGAGAGATCTTCAGCCTTCTCTGCCAAAGGGGTTCCTAAGACCATCAGAAATATATGGTCTTTGGTGACTCCTCTGAAACTCCTTCATGACTCCCCCAGGGGAGAAAAGCTGTCCCAGAGACTTGGCTAGCCTTCTTGTCTTTGGGGTCTGGGATAGGGAAAAACAATGGTATTTATTACATAAACTCCTCTCCTCCCATTGCTTGGCTTTGTAGCGTTGACAATGAAATCCGCAGACGGCCAAAACGGTCTTCTTTGCACCATTTGCGGCTATATATAGCAGCCACATGAAATGCAGGGAGGAAATTGTTCTCCTGGGTTCCAAACAGCGTAATGGAAACTTTCTTCTAAAGACTCTTCCAATTGCTGCTCCTATTATTTTCCCTTCCAGTCTCGCTGTTATCTCTTCGGCAGTATTGCTGATCTTTGTATCTCTTCTGTGAGCTTCCTGCCCTCTCAAAGACGGGCAAGAAAAGGGCTTTTCTTTTTCCTCGCAGGAACAGAACTTCACGCGCTTCCCTCCAGCATTTCCAGAATAAAATATGGGCTGTGCTTGCGTTGTGAATGGTGAAAGGTGGTGAATTTTAGGAGGCGCCTGCTTCGGCTAGAGCTAGTGGCTGGTGGGTGCAAGTCCTCAGTTATATTGTCATTGTGTGCAAGGATGAATAATTTCCATAACTTACTTCTTCCTGCAAGAGAAAACACATATTTGTATGCAATTCTCGCTTCCCAATTTCAAGCTTCCCAAAGTGTTCAGGAAGACTTTTTGGAGCAGAGAAACATGTTGGCCAAGATCCTGAACATGGATAATGTACAGCTCTATCACTCCTTCCGACCTTGACAGATTAGAGAGATGATTGGCCAAAACTAACAAAATGAAGTTCAACAGTGACAAATGCAAGATACTCCACTTTGGCAGGAAAAACGAAATGCAAAGAGACAGAATGGGAGACGATGAGGAGTACGTGTGAAAAAGATCTTGGAGTCCTCGTGGACAACAAGTTAAACATGAGCCAGGAATGTGATGTGGCGGCAAAAAAAGCCAATGGGATTTTGGCCTGCATCAAGAGGAGCCTAGTGTCTACATCTAGAGAAGTCCTGCTCCCCATGCTCTATTCCGCTTTGGTTAGACCACACCTGGAATATTGTGATCTGGACATGAAGTATGAGTCCCAAGGGTAAAAACCTTAGAACTGGTGATGAGAGGTAACTTAAGAGCCAAGTCTCTTTCACATGTGTATCTGATAGACGTGAGAATATTGTGTCCAATTCTGGGCACCACAATTCAAGAGAGATATTGACAAGCTGGAATGTGTCCAGAGGAGAGCGACTAAAATGATCAAGGGTCTGGAGAACAAGCCCTATGAGGAGCAGCTTAAGGATGGGCATGTTTAGAGGTCAGGACTGTTAGGAGAATGGGGTTGTACTGGATGGCCCATGAGGTCTTTTCCAACTCTTTGATTCTATGATTCTATGACTAAGGAGGCTGTGCAGATCCTGAACCAGTGCTTGCCTGCTGTGTTGGTCTTAGTTTACAAAAGTCTTCTCTTCTTTCTTCAAACTCACTAAATTCTCCACCTGACAAATCATCCTCAGGTTCTCAGAGAAAGGCTGCTGTAGGCCCCTCTCAGGAATTTGACCTTGGGAATCTGCAGGAGAAGCACTGCATTCATGAGAGACCTCGGGCCTCTCAGAAAAGCCTGGGCTTGACTCAGGCCTAGGAAAACCATCATCCCCAGTGACATCAGACACAGGCCCTGGAAAATAATGATTCCCATTGACATCAGACATCAGACACAATCACAGGTTGAATGACAACACCCACGTTTTATTTATTTATTTATTTCGCGCATTTCTATCCCGCCCTTCTCAACCCTCGAGGGGGGACTCAGGGCGGCTTACAAAAGGCACAATTTGATGCCAGCAAAACAGATAATAAGATAAAACGTATATCAACAACAGTTATAGAACAATTAAAACAATCCAGTTATACATCCCAATTAATAAAAACCAATCTAGTGATCAACGTTTGCCAAGCTCAGAATCCGTAAGTTCATTCCGCATTGTCAAATCCTATCTAACTCTAGTCGTCATTGTCCTTTGCCTGTCTGCCAGATTACCCAAAGGCCTGGTCTCATATCCATGTTTTTAGTTTCCTTCTAAAAGAGAGGAAGGATGTCGATGACCTAATTTCCCGGGAAGCGAATTCCACAGGCAAGGGGCCACCACTGAGAAGGCCCTGCTCCTCATCCCCACCAACCTCACTTGTGATAGAGGCGGGGCCGAGAGCAGGGCCTCCCCAGAAGATCTTAAACTCCGAGGTGGGATGTAGAAGGAGATGCATTCGGACAGATACGCTGGGCCGGAGTGGTATAGGGTTTTGTAGGTCAAAACCAGCACTTTGAATTGTGCTCGGAACTGGATCGGCGGCCAGTGGAGCTGACATAACAGAGGGATAGTATGCTCCCTGTATGACGCTCTGTTGAGTAATCTGGCTCTCCCTCCCAATTTGGTGTCATCTGCAAACTTGATGATCCTGCCTTCTAGCCCTTCATCTAAGTCGTTGATAAAGATGTTGAACAGGACCGGGCCCAGGACGGAACCCTCCTGATCAAGGGTGGCTCGTCCATTACACGAAGTAAGCGGTCGCAGAACGCTTTTTTTGCCAGGGGTGCAGAGGCGCATCTGTAAATGCCCCTCGACCGCCACTTGAGGAGCGCCCCCTCGGCTCACAACAGCCCTAGCAGTCCGGAGGGAGCCTTGGCTTTCTTGCCTCGCTGCCGGGCGATCCTCTTCCCAAAGGGGCCGGGCCCTTGAGCCTCGCCTAGCCCCTCTCGTTCCTGCTCCACCCGGCCACCGAGTGCACGAGCAGAGCTCAATCATTCTCCACGTTCGATCCCTTCCCCATGACCGGCTCCCTTTTCCGGTGCTCCACCCACCTCCTCTCCTCTCCCCAATCCGCGGGTGGGCCAAGGGGCGGAGCCACCACGCCTGGCCCGCTTTGGGTCCGGAGGCGTGTGTGAAGACCCCAGCGTGCGCACAAAAAGTCGCCTCTTCTCCTGACTTTCTCTTCAGTCATTGGGTCCGAGAGAGAGAGAGAGAGCCCCTCCGGCTGGAGGTATCTCCCACCTCCGCTCCCTCCTTTGTTTTTGCGCCTACCTTCAGGAAAGGTGGGCATCTCCACCTCTCTCTCTCTCTCTCTCTCTCTCTTGGTCCCAATGGCTGAAGAGAAAGTCAGGAGAAGAGGTGACTTTTGGTGCACACGCCGGGGTCTTCAGGCACGCCTCCGAACCCAAAGCGGGCCAGGCAAGGGAGCAAGTGCGGCAAGTGTAGTTACTGGGATGTATAGTTCACCTACAATCAAAGAGCATTCTGAACTCCACCAATGATGGAATTGAACCAAATATGGCACACAGAACTTCCACGACAAACAGAAAATATATATCAATTATTGGTTGGGGGGGGGGGGCAAAATACTGTTTGCTTATCGTTGAAAATTACCTAGGGCCGCCTCTGCTCCTGATGGCACTCCGCTCGTCACTTCTTTCCAGGATGAAGAGGAAGCCTTGGGGAGAATCACCCTCTGGGTTCATTCATTTAACCAATTCCAGATCCACCTCACCGTAGTTTTGCCTCGCCCACATTGGACTAGTTTCCTTGCCAGAAGGTCATGGGGGACCTTGTCTGGACCTTGTGAAGAAGGCCTTCCTGAAATCCAGGTAGGCTGTTCGGAATTGTGGGAATTAAAGTCCAAAACACCTGGAGGGCCAAAGTTTGCCCATACGTGGTGTAGACTATCAGAAAGATCCCAGCCACAATCAGGACAGATTGGTTTCATCTAGCCAGTGGCCATGCTGGAAGAGATGTCCAGTTCTGACCTTGCAAGCCATCTAAAGACTATTTGTGGTGGAAAACCTCTGAGAACTTCTCCTTGGGCCCCCTGGCTTCCCACTGGGCAAAGGTTGCACGTCCTGTTCTAAAGGAAATTATTTACAGGCCCAGCTCGCAACAGAACAGTCTTGACCTTGCATTTCTTTATCTCATAACTTTTCCAATGGACCAGAGAACCATGCTTCCCTCTCTTCCCGCCCTTCTTTCCCATTCCTCACACAGATATTTGTAGCCGACTTCAGTGGTTGTTTTGAGAGATCCAAGAGTGCTTGACTTGGAAAGTGTGATTATGCTTCAGGAGGTTTGCTGTATTGCCTTTTGAGCCATTCAAAACCACTCATTTCCTGTGTGCCATCCATGATCAGAACTCAAGAATGCAGAATATGAGAAGAACGTCTATCTTCTCCTTCGGATTTATTTAAAAGCATCGACTTCGGGTTAAGGGCCGGGAAAAGGGGGGAATGAAAGTATTTCAGAGGCTTTGAAACAACGACTGTAATCCAACATCAAGGAGATGAAGGGCTAGAAGGCATGATCATCAAGTTTGCAGACGACACCAAATTGGGAGGGATAGCCAATAGTCCAGAGGACAGGAGCAGAATTCAAAACGATCTTGACAGATTAGAGAGATGGGCCAAAACTAACAAAATGAAGTTCAACAATGACAAATGCAAGATACTCCACTTTGGCAGAAAAAATGAAATGCAAAGAGACAGAATGGGGGACAATGCCTGGCTCGAGAGCAGGACGTGTGGAAAAGATCTTGGAGTCCTCGTGGACAGCAAGTTAAACATGAGCCAAAAAAGTGATGTGGCAGCAAAAAAAGCCAATGGGATTTTGGCCTGGATCAAGAGGAGCATAGTGTCTAGATCTAAGGAAGTAATGCTCCCCATGCTCTATTCCGCTTTGGTTAGACCACATCTGGAATATTGTGTTCAATTCTGGGCACCACAATTCAAGAGAGATATTGACAAGCTGGAATGTGTCCAGAGGAGGGCGACTCAAATGATCAAGGGTCTGGAGAACAAGCCCTATGAGGAGCGGCTTAAGGAGCTGGGCATGTTTAGCCTGAAGAAGAGAAGGCTGAGAGGAGATATGATAGCCATGTATAAATATGTGAGAGGAAGCCACAGGGAGGAGGGAGCAAGCTTGTTTTCTGCTTCCTTGGAGACTAGGACGCGAAATAATGGCTTCAAACTACAAGAAAGGAGATTTCATCTGAACATGAGGAAGAACTTCCTGACTGTGAGAGCTGTTCAGCAGTGGAACTCTCTGCCCCGGAGTGTGGTGGAGGCTCCTTCTTTGGAAGCTTTTAAGCAGAGGCTGGATGGCCATCTGTCAGGGGTGATTTGAATGCAATATTCCTGCTTCTTGGCAAAATGGGGTTGGGCTGGATGGCCCATGAGGTCTCTTCCAACTCTTTGATTCTACGATTCTATGATTCTATGATTTCAGAGGCTTTGAAACAACGACTGTAATCCAACATCAAGGAGACGCTGTAGTTTCACACTTGTGCCTGGGTTGTTTTTTTTTTTTAGCACAGTGGGTTAAACCGCCAGCTGCAGAAAATCCTGCAGATCGAAAGGTCGACAGTTCAAGCTTGGGCTTGGGTGAGCTCCTAACCGTCATCCCAGCTTCTGCTCTGAAAAGAGTGAGTCAATAAATTGGTACCGCTTTGGTGGGGAGGTAATAAAAGGCACCTATACCAGTGTTTCTCAACCTGGGGGTCGGGACCCCTGAGGGGGTCACGAGGGGGTGTCAGAGGGGTCGCCAAAGACCATAAGAAAACACAGTATTTTCTGATGGTCATGGGGATTCCATGTGGGATGTTTGAGCCAATTCTATCGTTGGTTGAGTTCAGAATATTTTTTAATTGTAAAGGTAAAGGTAAAGGTAGTCCCCTGACATTAAGTCCAGTCATGTCTGACTCTGGGGTGTGGTGCTCATCTCCATTTCTAAGCCGAAGAGCCAGCGTTGTCCATAGACACCTCCAAGGTCATGTGGCTGGCATGACTGCATGGAGCGCCGTTACCTTCCCGCCGGAGCGGTACCTATTGATCTACTCACATTTGCATGTTTTCAAACTGCTAGGTTGGCAGAAGCTAGGGCTGACAGCGGAAGCTCACGCCGCTCCCCGGAATCAAACCTGCGACCTTTCGATCAACAAGCTCAGCAGCTCAACGCTTTAACCCACTGCGCCACCGGGGGCTCCCTTTTTGATTGTAATGAACTATAAATCCCAGCAACTACAACTCCCAAATGTCAAGATCTATTTCCCCCAGATTCCACCAGTGTTCACATTTGGGCATATTGAGTATTCATGCCAAGTTTGGTCCAGATCCCCCATGACATGAGTCCACAGTGCTCTCTGGATATAAGTGAACTACAACTCCCAAACTCAAGGTCAATGCCCAACAAACCCTTCCAGTGTTTTCCACCCTGACAGATGGCCATCCAGCCTCTGTTTCAAAGCTTCCAAAGAAGGAGCCTCCGCCACCCTCCGGGGCAGAGAGTTCCACTGCTGAACGGTTCTCACAGTCAGGAAGTCCTTCCTCATGTTCAGATGGAATCTCCTTTGTTCTTTGTCCTAATCTCTTCCTCTCACATATTTATTCATGGCTATCATATCTCCTCTCAGCCTTCTCTTCTTCAGGCTAATCATGCCCAGCTCTTTAAGCCGCTCCTCATAGGGTTTGTTCTCCAGACCCTTGATCGTTTTAGTCGCCCTCCTCTCTCCACATCCTAAAAGTTGAAATGAGACACTGGAGGCTGGAATTATTTGAACAATACCCGCTATATTGAAAGCCCTAACCGAGGAAGGCAACCTCTTCCGCGCCTCTAAAGATTAATCATTTTTTAATATTTTAAATATCAGCCGAGCCGTGGGAAGAAGGAAGGAAAAATTTCCATTCCTCCCTGAATGAGTCCCCGTTTGCTCATCTTCACCTCTGCGATTCGACAATTAGCCGAGACAAAATATTTTGACGTGTTTCATAAGCCGGCTAAGAATTATCTGAAATTGGCAAGAAAAAAAGAAGAAGAAGAGGAAGAAGGCCCACATAACGTAACAGAAGAGATGAGGACAATTCGCGAGTTTAAAAGCAATGGAGGGAGTTTGCCTATGAAAGTTATTGCTGCTCAAAAAAAAATATTCTGTTTGAGATTGGGGTTAATTATAAGAGGGATGCGGAAGTATAATTAGTGTTCTTTCTGCGGAGGATTATAGATTCTCCTGAATGGCCTTCTTTTATTATTATTGCATTCTTACCTTCTTTTAATTTCCTCTCTGTGCTTTTTCGATTATCCGTGCCATGACCTCAGGGTTCCACATTTTGTAAGGCAATGCATAACTTCTCTTTGAGCAAAACAGGTGGGATTTCTTCCTCCTCAAATCTGCTGTTAACCAGTGGTTTGCTGAGCGACAGCCATTTCTAGTGATGGATAGTAATGTTCTAATTGTTCGGGTTTCAGAGCTTCTAACAGGCCATAGATGAAAACAAGGACACATAGAATCATAGAATCAAAGAGTTGGAAGAGACCTCCTGGGCCATCCAGTCCAACCCCATTCTGCCAAGAAGCAGGAATATTGCATTCAAATCACCCCTGACAGATGGCCATCCAGCCTCTGCTTAAAAGCTTCCAAAGAAGGAGCCTCCACCACACTCCGGGGCAGAGAGTTCCACTGCTGAACAGTAGGCCTGGGTAACAACACAAAAATTTGTTTCTAAAATCGATTTGTAATTGGGGTTTTTTTTTTGTTTCGATATTTAAAATAATTACAAAATTTTCCAAAAAAAAAGTTCGGTATTTACGAAATTACGTAAATATTTACAAAACATTTTGTAAAGATGGCGCCCTTTTTTTTTCAATATTTTTTCAATATTTTTTAAATTTAATTATTAATTTAGTAGAATAGGGATTAATTATTATTAATTATTATTAAGGAGGGAAGGCAGGCACTCACTCTGGCGGGCCCTCTCGCTCGCCGCTCGCTCGCCCCTCTCGCTCACCGCTCGCTCGCCCCTCTCGCTCGCCGCTCGCTCGCCCCTCTCCCTTCCAAGGAAAAGTAAAAGCTCGCCCTCTCAGCAAGCATTGGCAGGCGGCCATCTTACGTATTTCCGAAATGGACGGAAATACAAAATTTTTTGGCACCTGCCGTTTCGATATTTAAAAACACTTCCAGGTTAAAAAAAAAGTTTTGTAATCGTTTCGTAATTCAAAAATTAACGAATTTTTTAACGAATTACGAATTAACGAAACGAATTGCCCAGCCCTACTGAACAGCTCTCACAGTCAGGAAGTTCTTCCTCATGTTCAGATGGAATCTCCTCTCTTGTAGTTGGAAGCCATTGTTCCATTGCGTCCTAGTCTCCAAGGAAGCAGAAAACAAGCTTGCTCCCTCCTCCCTGTGGCTTCCTCTCACATATTTATACATGGCTCTCATCATATCTCCTCTCAGCCTTCTCTTCTTCAGGCTAAACATGCCCAGTTCCCTAAGCCGCTCCTCATAGGGCTTGTTTTCCAGACCCTTGATCATTTTAGTCGCCCTCCTCTGGACACATTCCAGCTTGTCAATATCTCTCTTGAATTGTGGTGCCCAGAATTGGACACAATATTCCACGTGTGGTCTAACCAAAGCAGAATAGAGCATGGGGAGCATTACTTCCTTAGATCTAGACACTATGCTCCTCTTG
This sequence comes from Anolis sagrei, assembly GCF_037176765.1. Lineage (NCBI taxonomy): Eukaryota > Metazoa > Chordata > Lepidosauria > Squamata > Anolidae > Anolis > Anolis sagrei. The sequence continues at coordinate 3,551,680 of NC_090029.1, forward strand.
ATGCAGGCCAAAATCCCATTGGCTTTTTTTGCCGCCACATCACATTGTTGGCTCATGTTTAACTTGTTGTCCACAAGTCAATTATAACCAGTCAATTATGTTACATTTCTAACAGAACAAAGCAAACAAATAGACAAAATACAAAATTTGTGAGTTTGGTAGTTGATTAAATATCCTTTGACCAGTATTTGAACCCTTGGAGTGCCTCTGGTGTTGCTGCAAGGAGGTCCTCCCTTGTGCATGTGGCAGGGCTCAGGTTGCATTGCAGCAGGTGGTCAGTGGTTTGCTCTTCTCCACACTCGCATGTCGAGGATTCCAATTTGTAACCCCATTTCTGAATGTTGGCTCTGCATCTCGTGGTGCCAGAGCGCAGTCTGTTCAGCGCCTTCCAAGTCGCCCAGTTTTCTGTGTGCCCAGGGGGGAGTCTCTCATTTGGTATCAGCCATTGGTTGAGGTGCTGGGTTTGAGCCTGCCACTTTTGGACTCTCACTTGCTGAGGTGTTCCAGCGAGTGTCTCTGTAGATCTTAGAAAACTATTTCTAGATTTAAGTCGTAGACGTGCTGGCTGATACCCAAACAAGGGATGAGCTGGAGATGTCTCTGCCTTGGTCCTTTCACTATTGGCTGCTACTTCCCAGCGGATGTCAGGTGGTGCAATACCGGCTAAGCAGTGTCATTTCTCCAGTGGTCTAGGGTGCAGACACCCCGTGATAATGCGGCATGTCTCATTAAGAGCCACATCTACTGTTTTAGTGTGGTGAGATGTGTTCCACACTGGGCATGCATACTCAGCAGCAGAGTAGCACAGCGCAAGGGAAGATGTCTTCACTGTATCTGGTTGTGATCCCCAGGCTGTGCCAGTCAGCTTTCGTATGATATTGTTTCTAGCACCCACTTTTTGCTTGATGTTCAGGCAGTGCTTCTTGTAGGTCAGAGCACGGTCCAGAGTGACTCCCAGGTATTTGGGTGCGTTGCAATGCTCCAGTGGGATTCCTTCCCAGGTAATAATCCTCAGAGCTCGGGATGCTTGTCTGTTCTTGAGATGAAAAGCACATGTCTGTGTTTTAGATGGATTAGGGATCAGCTGGTTTTCCCTGTAATAGGCAGTAAGGGCAGCTAGAGCTTCGGAGAGCTTCTGTTCAACCATCTCAAAGCTCCCTGCTTGAGCAGTAATGGCACGATCATCAGCATAGATGAAACTCTCTGTCCTTTCTGGCATTTGTGTAGATGTTGAACATGGATGGAGCAAGCACGCTCCCCTGAGGCAGGCCGTTCTTCTGTTTCCGCCATCTGCTTCTCTGGCCCTGGAACTCAACAAAAAAGCTCCTGTTTTGTAGCAGGTTTCCTATCAGGCGGGTGAGGTGGTCGTCCTTTGTGATATTATAGATTTTTCTCAGGAGGAGGTGGTGGTTCACAGTATCATAGGCTGCTGACATGTCTATGAAGACAGCTCCACCTTGCTGGTGTGAGACCCCTACTCCCGGCTCCAAGCTACTTTATGGATAGCCCGAGTGATCCCTTACCAGACAAGATTTCTGTAGATCTGCCAAGCTGAAAGGTGTCCTTTAGATTACTCCACAAAGGCTGTAGGAACTGTCCTGTTGCTCCAGCAAAGGCTGGTTGTATTCCCCCAGCACAGCTGTGAGAAGTGAAGCCTTTGTGCAGGTGGGATAGAGAAACCCACACGTTCTGCTGTTAGGCTTCAAACAGTGAGACTGAACAAAAGTCCTCCTTTGCCTCCAAAACCCTGGGAAAGGAGGCGGGTCTAAAGACGCTAACGACAATTGCCAGGTTGCTGGCTCTATGACTGCAACCTGGGGAAGCTACCTGATTGCAAAATGCGTGTCTAAATAAATTCATACAAACTAGCAGTGCAAGAAAAAAAAATAGAAATCTCCTGGTACTGTCGTGCCAGCACAGTAGGCATTCATACAATCCAAGAATCCAAACCATGAAACAAGAAATGTTTAGACAAGAATCTTCCAAGCAAGGCTTCCATAAAACAAGGACGGGAACTACACTTGATTCTAATGATGCTTCATCTGACTATATTTCCCATACTTGGAACTTTTATTCCCTTGTTAAGCTATTCCACACACTATTTGGCCAGTCTGTTCTGACTAATTTCCTCTCGCCTATCTATTTGCACATTAAATTTTGCAGTTGGGCCAAGTGCCCAGTTGTTTTCAAGCCCCAAATCCTGGGAACTCCCTGATAACAATTCAGGGAGTGCACTATTATCCCCACACCCAGGGGCGGCTCATCCATTACGCGAAGTAAGCGGTTGCAGAACACTTTTTTTTGCCAGGGGCGCAGAGGCGCCTCTGTAAATGCCCTCGACCGCCACTTGAGGAGCGCCCCCTCAGCTCACAACAGCCCTAGCAGTCTGGGGGGAGCCTCGGCTTTCTTGCCTCACTGCCGGGCGATCCTCTTCCCAAAGGGGCCGGGCCCTTGAGCCTCGCCTCGCCCCTCTCGTTCCTGCTCCACCCGGCCACCGGGTGTGCGAGCAGAGCCGGTGCTCAATCATTCTCCACGTTCGATCCCTTCCCCATGACCGGCTCCCTTTCCCGATCCCCCGGCGCTCCACCCGCCTCCTCTCCTCTCCCCAATCCACGGGTGGGCCAAGGGGTGGAGCTGCCACGCCTGGCCCGCTTCGGGTGCTGAGGCGTGTCTGAAGACCCCAGCGTGCGCACCAAAAGTCGCCTCTTCTCCTGACTTTCTCTTCAGCCATTGGGACCAAGAGAGAGAGAGAGAGAGAGAGAGAGCCCCTCCGGCTGGAGGTATCTCCCACCTCCGCTCCCTCCTTTGTTTTTGTGCCTACCTTCAGGAAAGGTGGGCATCTCCATCTCTGTTTCTCTCTCTCTCTCTCGCTTGGTCCCAATGGCTGAGGAGAAAGCCAGGAGAACAGGTGACTTTTGGTGCATACGCCGGGGTCTTCAGGCACGCCTCCGGACACAAAGCGGGCCAGGCAAGGGAGCAAGTGCGGCAAGTGTAGTTACTGGGATGTATAGTTCACCTACAATCAAAGAGCATTCTGAACTCCACCAATGATGGAATTGAACCAAATATGGCACACAGAACTCCCACGACGAACAGAAAATGTATATCAATGATTGGTTGGGGGGGGGGCACCAAAATACTGTTTGCTTACCGTTGAAAATTACCTAGGGCCGCCTCTGCCCACACCCTTCAGGGACATTCTCATGGGGAGCTACACTTGGCAGAGGGGTCTCCTGGTCCTTCTAAGCCTCAGTATCATTGACCAAACCATTGCCATCTTGAAATTCATTGGCATCACTTCGCAAAGCATCCTTATCCTGAAACACAAACACGGGTTTGAAAACGGTGAGTCAGAGAGATGGACCTCTTCTGAAGAGCTTAAGTGTTTGAGCAGACTCATATAGGGAAGCATACGATCTTTCGAATTGTTTGGACTTCGGGAAAATGTCCCTGTATGGATTGGCAAGGTTTTTGATTCAGTTGCTCAAGGAACACCTTTCAAAGCCTTCCTGTCTGTCGTTGTCAAACTATGGAGCCGTTCTCTGCCTCTCCCTTGCCTGTCAGGATAAAAGAAGCATGCAAATACGTTTCCCTGTTTAATTGCAGAAGATTCAAGTGTGCCAATAACATTTAATATCAGCAGGCATCCCCTCGAGTTATTTAGCATTTGAATGTTTTAACGGAAAGGTCACTTGGTTTCTCACCCGGCCAGTCAATCCCACGGAGCCTTCTGGCGAGTGACCCCATTCTGAGAGAGCACCCCAAGGGCTACGAGACAGTCAGTTGAGAGTCTGTGCGTACACAGAGATTGCATAGCCTCTTGTTCAAAGAGATACAGGGGAATCCCATAGCACCTTTGAGGAGGAGGAGGGGGAGGGGGAGGAGGAGGAGGAGGAAGAGGAGGAGGATGATGAGAAGAAGAAGAGGAGGATGATGAGAAGAAGGAGGAGGAGGAGGAGGGGAGGAGGAGGAGAAGAGGAGGAGAAGGAAGAGGAGGAGGAGGATGAGAAGAAGAAGAGAAGGAGGGGGAGGAGAAGGGAAGGAGGAGGAGGAGGAGGAAGAGGATGATGAGAAGAAGGAGGAGGAGGAGGGGAGGAAGAGGAGGAGGAGGAAGAGGATGATGAGGAGGAGGAGGAGGGAAGGAGGAGAAGAAGAAGAGGAGGAGGATGATGAGAAGGAGGAGGAGGGGGAGGAGGAGAAGTAGAAGAAGAGGAGGAGGATGGGGAGGAGAGGAGGAGGAGGATGAGGAGGAGGAGGAGGGACATTCCCAGCATAAACTTTCAGAGTCCTTGTTTTTCCTTTTTCTACTGACATAAGAAAAGAAGCCCTTTTTATTGTTTTTAATGTCCCTGGCAAGCCTGAGCTCGTTTTGTGCTTTAGCCTTGCGGACCTTTTCCCTACAGGTGTTGGCTATTTGTTTGAATTCTTCTTTGGTGATTTCTCCCTTTTTCCACTTCTTGTGCATGTCTCCTTTGTGTTTTAGCACAGTTAGAAGTTCTTTGGACATCCATTCTGGCTTCTTGGCTGGGATTTATAGTTCTCCCACAATCTCAGAGCATTCAGAAGCCCACCAACGATAGAATTAGACCAAACTTCTCACACAGACCAACAGAAAATACTTTCTGTGATGGTCTTTGGTGACCCCTCTGACACCCCCTCGCGACCCCTCCAGGGTTCCCGTCCCCCAGGTTGAGAACCACTGCTGTACTCCATTCAACCAGTGTTTTAGAGCAGGAATTTAGGGGTCTTTGTCAGGAGGCAGAGACCAATTAGACTCATCAAACAGTTCTTTTTCCCTGGCGAGGCAGAGAAGCATCCAATCCCTGATTTTTCCCAATAAAAGGTCTCACCAAGTGGAAGGAAGTGCCACCTAGGTTTATTAGCGATTCAGCTGAAAAGGATGCAGAGCAGAAATCATTTGCCAAGCAGAGCATGTGGTTACAGAAGTAAATGCCATTTTTATAGAAAATACAGAGTTGTGAGTTTCAAAATTCCCACTCCTCCCCTCCCATCCAGCTTGAAGGGGATTGGCTGACACGCAAACAGCTGGGAGGAGGCTTGGCCGTCCCCCATGCATCAGGGCCAATCACAGGGCTTTCGCGGGGCGCCATAGCCTATCAGGAGGCTCCTGCTGCCTTGATGCTCCAGCAAATCAGAAGGGAGGGAGGCGGGATGAATGGAGACAATGCATTCTGGAGTGGATTATGACAAGATTGTCCCTGAGGCTTAGCGAGATCCGGTTGGGGGGTCTGCCAGCCAAGCCATTCTATTGTGTTCATGAGTGAAGGCAATAAGCATATGTTAAAGAAATCCAGGTTTTCCTGTCACCATCAGATATGACACAAAGGGGAAGACTTGGGTGGAAGTTCTTTGTGGAGAAGTTTGAAAGAAAAATGGCTTGGAGGAAAAGAGGACTTTCCTAAGGTCATATTCCCCCCATTGTTATATCCGAAACAATGGCTTGAAATTACAAGAAAGGAGATTCCATCTGAACATGAGGAAGAACTTCCTGACTGTGAGAGTCGTTCAACAGTGGAATTCTCTGCTCCGGAGTGTGGTGGAGGCTCCTTCTTTGGAAGCTTTTAAACAGAGGCTGGATGGCCATCTCTCAGGGGTGATTTGAATGCAATATTCCTGCTTCATGGCAGAATGAGGTTGGACTGGATGGCCCAGGAGGTCTCTTCCAACTCTTTGATTCTATGATCCTATGAAACTCTGCATGGACAGATTTACACTGTGCAACCCTGACTCATGTTCAAGTGTCATTATTTTGCTTCTGGGCTGGAGAGGAGGGGAAGTCCTCTCAATAAGCATTTAATCCTTTTACCAACCAGCTTCATTTGGCATGAGAAGCAAAACATTAAGTCTTGATTTCTCTAAACCAGAAAGATACACACACACACACAAAATACTCAACTGGATTCACTCGCAGTGCACTGCCCTTCCTCTTTTCATGGTTCATCAACTGATTTAGACATTAATAAAGTTAAAAGAGATGTTTACACGCAATGACAAATTATAGTCGGGTTAGTCTACCATGTTCTATCATTATTTCTTCTGTCCCCCTCTGCTCCTCTCTGCCAATTCAGCCATGAGGTTACCAAAAGCAATTTCTCTCAGCAGATCTCATTCCAACAACAGTCTTGACAGCAGCACTCCTGATAGTAATTTATTTCTTACTAGCTTGTGTGCTCGGCAATGCCCGGGTTATTTGAAAACGGCATTGTTTGTTTTTGGATGTTAGGTAATATCCATTTGTTAATTTCTAATGCTATCTATTTTTTATATCGGATTTTGTTTTATATTATTGTTTCTCAACCTGAGGTTTGGGACCCCTGGAGGGGTCGCAAGGGGGTGTCAGAGGGGTCACCAAAGACCCTCAGAAAGCACAGTATTTTCTGTTGGTCATGGGGGTTCTCTGTGGGAAGTTTGGCCCAATTCTATCATTGGTGGGGTTCAGAATGCTCTGTGATTGTGGGAGAACTATAAATCCCAGCAAAGAAGCCAGAATGGATGTCCAAAGAACTTCTAACTGTGCTAAAACACAAAGGAGACATGCACATGAAGTGGAAAAAGGGAGAAATCACCAAAGAAGAATTGACCCATTTTGTTCTGTCGTGCGCTGGGCTTGAAAGAAGTTGCCTTTAATACAGGACGTGCAACTTTAGCCCAGCGGGAAGCCAAGGGGCCCTAAGAGAAATTCGTAAGGATTTTCACCATAAACAGTCTCTAGAAAGCTTGTAAAATATAACAAAGTCTTTTATTGGTGAATAATCAACAGAAACTTCTTTTGTCTTCAATAGGTTAAACAAATACTTCCAGGCTTTGTGCCACTGGTTGCTTCTAACTGTTGCTTTTACTCTAAAGGAAAATCCCTTTCCCAACTTCTCCCAGGCTAACTGTGATCCTAAACCTAACTGATGTGGATCCACTACCGGGCTGAACTGCGTCTCAAAACCAAGTGGACCTACCAGTAGGCCTGTAGACACTTTAGCTGGAGTTTTTGGTGTTTAAAGCTGTTATTCCCTCCGAAATTCCTCGGGGCTGTAAGGCTGTTTCCCTGGGAACCTTTGGGAATCTTTGGGAATTCTTTTGCTCTTAAGACTGTTCTCCCCTGGCCGGGAGGTCTTAAGGGTTGAAGCCTTTGTACAGGAGAAAGTCTGTACACATCCTGTACATTGACTTCCTTTGCTGAGACTGACTGAAAATGGCTCCCTTCCCTTCCCAATTGTCCTGAACAAGGGGCGGAACTAAACTTAACGATGATGGACAGGGGGCCTGCCCTATAACTGCAAACTTTAACAGGAAGCCACCATTCTGCAGAATCCCAAGCCTTGGGCTGCAAACAAACACTTAATACAAGGCAAATAAAATGGGAGCTTCTGGTACACAGGGGCGGCTCGTCCATTACGCGAAGTAAGCGGTCGCAGAACACTCTTTTTTTGTCAGGGGTGCAGAGGCGCCTCTGTAAATGCCCCTCGGCCACCACTTGAGGAGCGCCCCCTCAGCTCACAACAGCCCTAGCAGTCCAGGGGGAGCCTCGGCTTTCTTGCCTCACTGCCGGGCGATCCTCTTCGCTAAGGGGCCGGGCCCTTCAGTCTCGCCTCGCCCCTCTCGTTCCTGCTCCACCCAGCCACCGGGTGCGCGAGCAGAGCCGGCAATCAATCATTCTCCACGTTCGATCCCTTTCCCATGACCGGCTCCCTTTCCTGATTCCCCGGCACTCCACCCGCCTCCTCTCCTCTCCCCAATCTGCGGGTGGGCCAAGGGGTGGAGCCGGCGCACCTGGCCCGCTTTGGGTCCGGAGGTGTGTCTGAAGACCCCAGCGTGCGCACCAAAAGTTGCTTCTTCTCCTGACTTTCTCTTCAGCCATTGGGACCAAGAGAGAGAGAGAGAGAGAGAGAGAGAGAGCCCCTCCGGCTGGAGGTATCTCCCACCTCCGCTCCCTCCTTTGTTTTTGCGCCTACCTTCAGGAAAGGTGGGCATCTCCACCTCTCTCTCTCTCTCTCTTGGTCCCAATCGCTGAGGAGAAAGTCAGGAGAAGAGATAACTTTTGGTGCACACGCCGGGATCTTCAGGCACACCTCTGGACCCAAAGTGGGCCAGGCAAGGGAGCAAGTGCGGCAAGTGTAGTTACTGGGGTGTATAGTTCACCTACAATCAAAGAGCACTCTGAACTCCACCAATGATGGAATTGAACCAAATATGGCACACAGAACTCCCACGACAAACAGAAAATATATATCAATGATTGGTTGGGGGGGGGGCACCAAAATACTGTTTGCTTACCGTTGAAAATTACCTAGGACTGCCTTTACTGGTACAGTTGTACCAGCACACACTTCAAAAACAAATAGAAATTCTACCAAGACCTCCAGTGTGTGTAGCTGCAGTCTATCTCTCTCTCCCCTCTCTCTGAGAAGCGTCTTACTTAAGGGTTCCATTGTTTTGAAGCTGCTTGGCTCTGCTGCTGGAGAATCCCCCCCCCCCCAACTTGTAAGCCAGGAGGATTTTCCTTTGATGCAGTCATTGACTGCCACAGCTTTTCCTTGGCCAGCCTCCCATCCACCTTAATCCATTTCTGCAGTGTGTAAGCAAAGCAGTGAGCCGAGAGAGCACCAGAGTGGAGGGAGCCAAACAGACTTCTGGGCTTTGAACTTCAGCATCTCCCTCCCTGCTCCTGTGTCTCTATCTCCCATTTTCATTGTCGAGATGCTCTTCAGTTTGCAAGAAACTCCTTGTGGTCCTGGCACTGTTAATTACGCAGGCTCTTTCACAGGCGCGTGGAAAAAATACGTGGCCCTTTTGTTCCTGGTAAAGATGGATTCACTTGGTAGGCAGTGTCCTTTGGTTTTGGAGTTGTAGTTCACCTACATCCGGAGATCACTGTGGACTCAAACAATGATGGATCTGCACCAAACTCTACACGAATACTCAATATGCCCACATGTGAACACTGGTGGAGTTTGGCGAAAATAGAATCTTGACTTTTGGGAGTTGTAGTTGTTGGGATTTATAGTTCACCTACAATCAAAGAGCATTCTGAACTCCACCAATGATGGAATTGAACCAAACATGGCATACAGGACTTCCATGACCAACAGAACACACTGGAAAGGTTTGGTGGGCATTGACCTTGAGTAGGGGAGTTGTAGTTCACCTACATCCAGAGAGCAGTGTGGACTCAAACAATCATGGATCTGGACCAAACTTTATACAAATACTCAATATGCCCAAATATGAACACAGATGGAGTTTGCAGGAAATAGACCTTGACATTAGGGATTTGTAGTTACTGGGATGTATAGTTCACTACAATCACAGAGCATTCTGAACCCCACCAATGATGGAATTGAACCAAACTTGGCACACAGTTCTCCCCTGACCAACAGAAAATACTGGAAGGATTTGGTGGGCAGTGTCCTTTGGTTTTGGAGTTGTAGTTCACCTACATCTCAAGATCACTGTGGACTCAAACAATGATGGATCTGGACCAAACTCTACACAAATACTCAATATGCCCACATGTGAACACTGGTGGAGTTTGGGGGAAAATAGAATCTTGACATTTGGGAGTTGTAGTTGCTGGGATTTGTAGTTCATCAACAATCACAGAGCATTCTGAACCCCACTAATGATACAATTGGCCCAAACCTCCTACACAGAACCCTTATGACCACTAAAGTGGACCACAGCAACGTGTGGCAGGGGACGACTAGTATATAATAAAAGAGAGTCCTTTTTACTCCAGCCAATGCAGTCTTTCTATTTCATTTTTTGAGTGGCACTGTGTCCAGGGAATTCTGCTCCAGGAAATTCCAAAGGAAGAGCAGATTGTACCCAACCCTCGTCTATTTTTGCCCGTGTTTTTCGTATTTAAACCCCGTCTTTCTCTGGCCCACCCGCACATCTCATCTCTGCTTTGTCTTCCCCACAATCCACTTGCAGATGGCCAAAGCCATAAGCTCTTCCCTGGGAGAACGAGCCAAGGCAAAGTTAAAACTTTGACAGGTTTCTGAAATTTTTTAGAAAGGAAGATAATCTATAAAGTCGAAAACACTGCTGTGGGAAAGGCTTAGCCGTCCCTCCCCCTCCTTCTTCCTAAAAGGAATACGCTGTCGAACAAGAAACGAATTGACAGCCGCGTAGAAGACAACAGTGTTTGAAAGAGGACGATATTTTTCGAGTTTGCTTTGTAAAAACTGAGTTTTGCACATTTTCCAGTGGGCATTTCCATTCCAGTATTGGGGAATATCTTAATTAGTGGTTCGCAACTTGGGGGTTGGGTACCCTGGGGGGGGGGGGTTGGGAGGGGATTTTCAGAGGGGTCACCAAAGACCATCAAAAAACACTTATTTCTGATGATCTTAGCAATCCTTTTGGCAGATAAGGCTGAAGATCTCTCCACCAGTCCTCTTCCTTTTTGGTGTTGGTGAACTACAACTCTCAGAATTCAAAAACAGCCCCCCCCCCCCCCGCCACATCACTATTCAATGTTGGCCATGTAGGTAGTGTGCCAAGTTTGGGACAGATCCATTGTGGGCTGGGTTTAGAGTGTTCTTTGATTGTAGGTGAACTATAAATCCCAGCAACTACAACTCCCAGATGTCAAAGTCTGTTCAATTCCCTCATTGGTGGGGTTCAGAGTGGTCTTTGATTGTAGGTGAACTATCAATCCCAGCAACTACAACTCCCAAATGTCAAAATCTTTTTTTCTCAAACTCCACCAGTGTTCACATTTGGACATATTGAGTATTCATGCCAAGTTTGGGCCAGATCCATCTTTGTTTGAGTCCACAGTGCTCTGTGGATGTAAGCGAATTACAACTCCCAAACTCAAGGTCAACACCCACCAAACCCTTCCAGTATTTTTTCTTGGTCATGGGAGTTCTGTGTGCCAAATTTGGTTCAATTCCATCGTTGATGGAGTTCAGAATGTTCTTTGATTGTAGGTGAACTATAAATCCCAGCAACTGCAACTCCCAAACATCAAGATCCGTTTTCCTCAAACTCCACCGGTGGGCATATTGAGTATCTGTGCCAAGTTTGGTCCAGATCCATCGTTGTTTGAGTCCACAGTGTTCTCTGGGTGTAGGCAAACTACAACTCCCAAATTCAAGGTCGATGCCCGCCAAACCTTTCCAGTATTTTTTCTTGGTCATGGGAGTTCTGTGTGCCAAATTTGGTTCAATTCCATCATTGGTGGGGTTCAGAATTCTCTTTGATTCTGAACCCCACCCATGCTGCAGAAGAGATGCTGCATCTCTTCTGCAGCATAACAGTTTTTGACATATAAGGCTACTCTGCCTCCTCTCCCCTTTTGGGTTCGGTTTCTGTGAAAGAGGTTATAGCCCTTGATGTCTACATTCCAGTGATAGGAGTCATCCCAACTATAAATCCCAGCAACTACAACTCCCAAATGAAAAAAATGTATCAAACATTTGTGCCAAATTGGGTCCAGTGGCACAGATATAAATGGTGGCATAGAATTCTATGGCAATTATTGAACTTGATCATTATCATATTACCATTATCTAAAAACCGCAATGTTGTAAGAGCAGGGTGTAATTTGCAATTATTCCTTCCCCCTTTTGGCTTGTTTGCCTCCTAGTGACTAATTACTCCTTCCCCGCTGCCTTTTCTGAGGCATTGATGCAACTGAGCAAGGTTTTGACAAGCCTCCCGTGGAAGTGGGAGAGATTCTAAAGCCTTTTGTCTCCCCAGAACAAGAGGTACGAAGGTTGTCCCCGGCTTCGCCAATTTAAGCTTTTGGGGGGGACAAAGCAAGCCTGTTCTTGTGCTTTCGGAAGGAACAAATCTTCAAGGGAGATTGCATCCTCTGCTTTTAATCAATGGTTGTCCATGGTGGGACTTTCATATTTGAGTTGTTGTAGGTTTTTTCGGGCTATATGGCCATGATCTAGAGGCATTCTCTCCTGACGTTTCACCTGCATCTATGGCAAGCATCCTCAGAGGTAGTGAGGTCTGTTGGAACTAGGAAAAAGGGTTTATATATCTGTGGAATGGCCAGGGTGGGACAAAGGACTCTTGTCTGCTGGAGCTAGGTGTGAATGTTTCAACTGACCATCTTGAGCCAGGTATTCCTGGATGACTTATTTCCAAATTTGGAGTTGGATGTCCTCTAATCCCACATCCACTCCATCTAGGGCTGGGCAACCACGGAAAAAATTGTTTCTAAACTCAATTCGTTTTTTGGGGTTTTTTGCGTTTCGATATTTAAATGAATTCCGAAATTTTTCTTTAAAAAAGTTCGGTATTTACGAAATTTCGTAAAATTACGAACTAATACGAAACGAATACGAAACGAATACGAATCGATTCGTTAATGGCGGACGTGACCGCGCAATACGCTAAAAAACCTCCATATGGGACAGGGGGAACTTCTGAAGCTTCCCTCTCCCTCTGTTGTTGACTGTTGGTGTGATATTTATAATTTTTTTTCACTAACAACAGCTATAAAACTTGCCCCAGACATGCGGAAATAATAACGAAACGATTTCGAAACGATTTCGAAACAAATACAAAACAAATACGAAGCAATAACGAAATGAATTGAAAAATTCGTTTCGTTTTTTAGATGCTCCTGAATGGTTCATTATCACTTCGTAACCAAAAAAAATAACGAATTTTTAACGAATTACGAAATTACGAAACGAAACCGTCCAGCCCTAACTCCATCTTGCTGAGGTTGAAGATGACTTTCTTTTTGTGAGAAGACTGAGGCAAAGAAGGTATTTAGTAGTTCTGCCTTTTCCCTACCCCCTGTCAGCATTGCCCCATCTTCTCCTCAAAGAGGCCCTATCGCCTCCTTGTTTTTCCTTTTTCTACCGACGTAAGAAAGGAAGCCCTTTTTATTGTTTTTAATGTCCCTGGCAAGCCTGAGCTCGTTTTGTGCTTTAGCCTTGCGGACCTTTTCCCTACAGGTGTTGGCTATTTGTTTGAATTCTTCTTTGGTGATTTCTCCCTTTTTCCACTTCTTGTGCATGTCTCTTTTGTGTTTTAGCCGTTAGAAGTTCTTTGGACATCCATTCTGGCTTCTTTGCACTTGTCCTATTTTTTTCTCTTTCTTGGCACAGTTTGCAATTGCGCCTTAAGTATTTCACTCTTGAGAAATTCCCATCCATCCGTAACTCCCTTGTCTTTTAGCATCTGTGTCCAAGGAATGCTGCTCAGTGTTTCCTTCATTTTTCGGAAATCAGCTCTCCTAAAGTCCAAAATGCGGGCTTGACTTGTCTTAGTTTCGGCCTTCCTTTGTACCTCAAATTGCAGGAGCACACGGTCACTTGCCCCTAAGGACCTGACCACTTCAACCACATCGATCAGGTCCTCTACATTTGTTAGGATGAGATCAAGAGTAGCCAGCCCCCTTGTTGCCTCTTCTACCTTCTGGACCATGAAATTGTCTGCAAGGCAAGCGAGGAATTTGTTGGATCTTGTACTCTTGGCTGAGTTTGTTTTCCAGCAAATATCGGGATAGTTGAAATCGCCCATGACTACTACATCTCTTCTCTGTACCTGTTTGGTCAACTGTTGGCAGAAGACTTCATTTAGTTCTTCCTCCTGGCTTGGAGGTCTGTAGTAGACACCTACAATGAGATCTTTTTGAGTCCCAGTTCCCTTGATTCTTATCCAGATGCTTTCAAGCTGGTTTCCCGGATTGCTCTCTTGCATCTCTTCTGCAGCATAACAGTTTTTGACATATAAGGCTACTCCGCCTCCTCTCCCCTTTGTTCGGTTTCTGTGAAAGAGGTTATAGCCCCCGATGTCTACATTCCAGTGATAGGAGTCATCCCACCAGGTTTCAGTGATGCCTATGATATCATATTTGTGGTGGACTATAACAAACATTCAATGCAAAGCAAACAAAATGGGAGCTCTGGTACAGCTGTTCCTGCACATTGTTATATAGATTACTATATAATATGTTACTATTATATATTACTACATAATACAAATTAAATATACTTATAGAATAGAGTTGGAAGGGACAGTCAAGAAGTAACGAGAGAAGGACGGAAAGAGAGAAGGAATGAAGGGGGAAAGAGAGAAGGGGGGGAAGAAGGAAGGAAAGGAAGAAAGAAAGGAAAAGAAGCAAGAAAGGAGAGAAGGAAATAAAAACAGTGAAAGGAAAAATACAGGGAAGGAAGGATGTAAGCAAAGAGCAAAGAAAGGGAGGAAAGAAACAAGTAGAGAGATGGAAGAAAGAAGAAGATAAATAGGAAGGGGAAGAAAAAGAGAAAAGGGAGGAGAGAAAAAGGGAGGGAAGGTTGGCCACAGTAACGCGTGGCGGGTACAGCTAGTCATTTATAAATCCTCCCATCTCAAAAGAAGTTCATTCTACCCAGAGGCGGCCCTAGGTAATTTTCTTTATATATATATATATATATATATATATATATATATATATATATAAAAGGGCTGGGCGGTTTCGTTTCGTTAATTCGTAATTCGTTAAAAATTCGTTATTTTTTTTATAACGAAGCGATAACGATCCATTCTGGAGCAACTTAAAAACGAAATGAATTTTTAAATTTGTTTCGTAAATGCTTTGGATTCGTTATGTATTCGTTTCGTTATCGGTTTGAGGTCGTTTCGTTATTATTTCCGCATGTCTAGGGCAAGTTTTATAGTTGTTTTTCGTTTAATTAGTGAAAAAAAATTATAATATCACACCAACAGTCAACAACAGAGGGAGAGGGAAGCTTCAGAAGTTCCCCCTGTCCCATTTGGAGATTTTTTAGCGTATTGCGCGGTCGCGTCCGCCATTAGAATCATAGAATCATAGAATCAAAGAGTTGGAAGAGACCTCATGGGCCATCCAGTCCAACCCCTGCCAAGAAGCAGGAATATTGCATTCAAATCACCCCTGACAGATGGCCATCCAGCCTCTGCTTAAAAGCTTCCAAAGAAGGAGCCTCCACCACACTCCGGGGCAAAGAGTTCCACTGCTGAACGGCTCTCACAGTCAGGAAGTTCTTCCTAATGTTCAGATGGAATCTCCTCTCTTGTAGTTTGAAACCATTGTTCCATTGCGTCCTAGTCTCCAAGGAAGCAGAAAACAAGCTTGCTCCCTCCTCCCTGTGGCTTCCTCTCACATATTTATACATGGCTCTCATATCTCCTCTCAGCCTTCTCTTCTTCAGGCTAAACATGCCCAGTTCCCTAAGCCGCTCCTCATAGGGCTTGTTCTCCAGACCCTTGATCATTTTAGTCGCCCTCCTCTGGACACATTCCAGCTTGTCAATATCTCTCTTGAATTGTGGTGCCCAGAATTGGACACAATATTCCAGGTGTGGTCTAACCAAAGCAGAATAGAGCATGGGGAGCATTACTTCCTTAGATCTAGACACTATGCTCCTCTTGATGCAGGCCAAAATCCCATTGGCTTTTTTTGCTGCCACATCACATTGTTGGCTCATGTTTAACTTGTTGTCCACAAGGACTCCAAGATCTTTTTCACACGTACTGCTCTCGAGCCAGGCATTGTCCCCCATTCTGTATCTTTGCATTTCATTTTTTCTGCCAAAGTGGAGTATCTTGCATTTGTCACTGTTGAACTTCATTTAACGAATCGATTCGTTATTGTTTCGTATTTGTTTCGTTAATGTTTCGTAATTTTTTTAACATTTACGAAATTTTGTAAATATCGAACTTTTTAAAAGAAAAATTTTGGAATTCTTTTAAATATCGAAACGCACAAACCCCCAAAAAACGAATCGATTTGAGAAACAAATTTTTCCGTTGTTACCCAGGCCTAATATATATATATATTGTTTTATTGTTGTTATAACATTTGTTATACATTTGTTTATAACAGTTACATATTATTCAACACCCTCTTTAACATATAATCTTATTATTCTGTTTAAGCATTTTCCCCCTTTTTTCCCACCACTGTGCTCCCCTCCCCCCATTTCAAGCCACAACTTTTACATATCATCTGTCCAAAATCTCATTTCTTCTTGTGACGGTAACCTTCCTTCTTTATTTTTTAAACCATTTACAACAAATTTTCCCCATACAACATCAAAATCGCTTTGTTTCCATATACCTTTTTTAAACTTTTAATATACATGTAAGCTTATCATTTATTGGCAGTTTCCATGCTTCCTTGTGCCACTCCTCTATTTGTATATTTATTTCGTTTTTCCAGATTACTCCCAGGTATTTTAATTTATTCTTAATTCTTATTCCCATATTACTCTGTTCTATAAAATCTTTTTCTTCTTTCTTTGTATAATTGAGGAGCATCATTTCTGACTTATTCCAATTAACTTGTAAACCTGTTGTTTTCCCAAATGATCCTAAATGATCCTTTATTTTATCCATTTTCTTTACTATATTTTCTATGAATAGCAATGTGTCGTCAGCAAATAGACTCACCTTCTGTTTCTCCTTTTATTATTATTTATTTATGTATTTACTTTGCTTCTATACGGCTGTATCTCAAGCCCGAAGGCGACTCACGGCGGTTCACAAACAGTAAAAACAGTAGAAACAGCAGTGGTTCCATGCAACATATAACAATTGACTTAACACATTATCCATAAATTACCAATAAGCAATTACAATGCACAATTATTACAAAAAACAACCGTACCCAATCTTCTCGTCATCCAAGCGTAGTCCAGGTTCGTCGTCCATTGTTCCATTCCTATGTTCCATTACCAGATTGCACTAAATTACTCAAACGCCTGCACAAATATCCAGGTCTTCACCTTTTTGCAGAATACCATTAGAGATGGTGCTAGTCTAATGTTCGTAGGAAGGGCGTCCCACAGCCGAGGAGCCACCACCGAGAAGGCCCTATCTCTCGTCCCCGCCAGCCGAGCTTGAGAAGCAGGCGGGATCGAGAGCAGATCTCAAACTCCTGGTGGGTTCATAGGCAGAGATGCGGTCGGATAGGTAGCTTGGGCCGGAACCGTTTAGGGCTTTAAAGGCCAACGCCAGCACTTTGAATTCAGCCCGGTAGCAGATCGGTAGCCAGTGGAGTTGGCGCAACTGGGGGTTGTATGCTCCCTGCGCTCCGCTCCTGTTAAAATCATGGCTGCCGAGCGTTGGACTAGTTGGAGCTTCCGAGCTGTCTTCAAAGGCACGTAGAGAGCGTTGCAGTAGTCTAGACGGGATGTAACCAGAGCGTGGACTACTGTGGCCAAGTCAGACTTCCCAAGGTACGGGCGCAGCTGGCGCACAAGCTTTAGCTGTGCAAATGCTCCCCTGGTCACCGCCGAAACCTGGGGTTCCAGGCTCAGCGATGAGTCCAGGGTCACACCCAAGCTGCGAATCTGTGTCTTCAGGGGGAGTGCGACCCCATCCAACACAGGCTGTAACACTATGCCCTGTTCGGCCTTGCGACTGACCAGGAGTGCCTCTGTCTTGTCTGGATTCAATTTCAATTTGTTCGCCCCCATCCAGACCATTACAGCGGCCAGGCACCAGTTCAGGACCTCGACAGCCTCCTTAGTAGCAGGTGGGAAGGAGTGACAGAGTTGGACATCATCTGCGTACAGATGACACCGTACCCCGAAACTCCGGATGATCTCTCCCAGCGGCTTCATGTAGATGTTAAACAACATGGGAGACAATATTGAGCCCTGAGGAACCCCACAAGACAATGGTTGTGGGATTGAACAGGTGTCCCGCAACAACACCTTCTGAGATCGACCCTCCAGGAATGATCGGAGCCACTTTTTTTTCCTTTTTTCCTAACCCTTCTAGATTCTTGTCTTTCCTTATGACATTTGCGAACAGTTCTATCACCATGGCAAATAATATTGGCTACAAAGGGCAACCTTATCTTGTTCCTCTTGTCACTTTTATTTCATTTGTCACTCCATCGTTTATAGTTACCACTGCTGAGTTTCTTGAATAATATTGTTCTAAAATTCCTTTTATTCTATTTCCCATTCCAAATTTATTCATAATTTCCCTGAATGTCTCCCATTCCACACAATAAAACGGTAATTTTAAACGGTAAGCGAACAGTATTTTGGCGCGCCCCACCCCCCACCCACCCACCCCCAACCAATCACTGATATATTGTCGAAGGCTTTCATGGCCGGAATCACTAGGTTCTTGTGGTTTTTTTCGGGCTATAGAGCCATGTTCTAGAGGCATTTCTCCTGACGTTTCGCCTGCATCTATGGCAAGCATCCTCAGAGGTAGAGGTCTGTTGGAATTAGGACAATGGGTTTATATATCTGTGGAATGGCTGGGGTGGGGCAAGGAGCTCTTCCCTGCTGCAGTTAGGTGTGAATGTTTAGCTAATCACCTTCATTAGCATTTGAAGGCCTGCCTGAGCCTGGGAAAATCTGTTGCTGGGAGGTGTTAATCTGTGCCTGGTTTTTTCCTCTCTGTTGTTTAGCTGTTATAATTTTAGAGTTTTTTAATACTGGTAGCCAGATTTTGTTCATTTTCATGGTCTCTTCCTTTCTGTTGAAATTGTCCACATGCTTGTGGATTTCAATGGCTTCTCTGTGTAGTCCGACATGGTGGTTGTTGGTGTGGTCCAGCATTTCTGTGTTCTCAAATAATATGTTGTGTCCAGGCTGGTTCCTCAGGTGCTCTGCTATGGCTGACTTCTCTGGTTGGAGTAGTCTGCAGTGCCTTTCATGTTCCTTGATGCGTGTCTGGGCAATGCTGCGTTTGGTGGTCCCTCTGGAGACTTGTCCACAGCTGCATGGTAGACGGTAGACTCCTGCAGAGGTGAGAGGATCCCTCTTGTCCTTTGCTGAACGTAGCATTTGTTGGATTTTCTTGGTGGGTTTGTAGATTGTTTGTATGTTGTGTTTCCTCATCAGCTTCCCTCTGCGGTCAGTGGTTCCCTTGATGTATGGCAGGAACACTTTTCCTCTGGGTGGGTCTTCGTCTTGACTCTCGTGGCTTGTTCTTGGTCTTGCAGCTCTTCTGATGTCTGAGGTGGAGTCTCCCTTGGCCTGGAGAGCCCAGTTGAGGGGGTTCAGTTCATCTTGGAGGAGGTGGGCTTCGCAGATTCTTTTTGCACGGTCTGCCAAGGCTTTAATGGTGCTTTTTTGACTTGGGTGATGGTTGGAGTTTTGATGTAGATATCTATCTGTGTGTGTGGGTTTTCTGTAGACGGTGTGACCCATTTGTTGATCTGGTTTGCGGATGACTAGGACATCTAGGAAAGGCAGTCTTCCTTTATTTTCTTTTTCCATGGTGAACTGGATGTTTGGGTGGATGCTGTTAAGATGGTCCAGGAACCTGTTGAGTTCTTCTTCTCCATGGCTCCAAATGGTGAAGGTGTCATCCACATCTCTGAACCATATGTTTGGGTGGATGCTGTTGAGATGGTCCAGGAACCTGTTGAGTTCTTCTTCTCCATGGCTCCAAATGGTGAAGGTGTCATCCACATCTCTGAACCATATCGTGGGCTTTTTGGTTGCTGTCTCCAGGGCTTGTTCTTCAAAGTGTTCCATGTAGAAGTTAGCTATGACCGGGCTGAGAGGGCTCCCCATAGCTACTCCATCTTTCTGTTCGTAGAATTCATTGTCCTACTGAAAGTAACTGGTGGTGAGGCAATGGTGAAACAGAGCCGTGATGTCTTCTGGGAACCTCTGGTTGATGAGTGCCATGGTGTCTGCTACCGGGACCATGGTAAATAGAGATAATAACTGATATGTATTTTCTGTTCGTCGTGGAGTTCTGTGTGCCATATTTGGTTCAATTCCATCATTGGTGGAGTTCAGCATGCTCTTTGATTGTAGTTGAATTATACATCCCAGTAACTACAACTCGCATATGTCAAGGTCTATTTTCCCCCAAGAGCGCCTCAAGAGCGCCCCTGGGCAAAATCAACTATACTGCAAATGCTTACTTTGCGTAATGGGTTGAGCCGCCCCTGATTCTACCAAATACCTGATACATCTACACGGGACTTTCTTGAAAGCCTTAAAAAGGTATTATTTGGGAACAGAATTCTTATCTCATTGGGCAGTGCCCTTCGTTTGTCTTTCCTGCAGCTCCATCCCTGCACCATTTTACGGTATCTCTTCTGGATCCAGGATCAATTATGCTTTAAAGCCACAGGAATACCGTCCCATATTTGGCCTGACAATCCGCACAGGTGCAGACACAGTCAGAAAAATGGCCTTGTGTGCGGATGGCATTGGGCTCGCAAAAAGACCCCCACGACAGTTTGTTTTCTCGTTCCCCATTTTTCACGATGGTTTGCTTTTGTCTGGAGCTGAGCAAAGTAGAAAGGAAGGGCAGCGCTCCAAGCAATGAATCAAATAGCAGGCACCCCTGGCTCGGCGGGCTTAGGAAGTTGCACATTTTACAGCCAAGTAGCTCCGTGTGTTTCTGGTGCAGGCTGAATGAATTGTTCCCATTAGGGAGAGAGAGAGAGAGCCTTCCCTTGAAGGAGCCACTGTTCTTTGAATGTCACCAGGGAGAAAACATCCACAGCTTGTTCAGAGGGCGTCCCTGAATTTGTCCTGCAATATTTTATTGTCACTGTGGCAGCGCTCGTAAAAGGAAGATCACTCGCAGGAACGAGCCCAAGAGTTTGAGTCCAAAATGGGTTGGGAAGAAGAGGTCTTTCCTGATGTTGTAAGCACAATCTGGGACTCCACCGGAGGGCTATATTTCTCACTGGCCGTCCCCTGCCACGCGTTGCTGTGGCCCAGTCTGTTGATCTGGAAAATACAGTAATGAGAAAGTGTTGGTTTCTAATATACGTAATGTCTTTCTGCTTGTGGGTAAACAGTATTTCTTGTTGTTTCTTTGTCAGTGTTGATGTGGAAATTGTCTGGTTTGCCTACTCTGGGATATGCAACATATCATTGTGCTTCTTTAGGAGTTCCTTTGACCAGGGACTGCTTGACCATGGACCACTTTGACCATGGGCCACTTTGACCAGGGACTGCTTGACCAGGGACCACTTTGATTAGGGACCACTTTGATTAGGGACCACTTTGACCAGGGACCACTTTGACCAGGGACCACGTTGATCAGGGCACATTTTGATTACATACCACTTTGACCAGGGCCCACTTGACCAGGGACCATTTGACCAGGGACCACCTTGACCAGGGACCACCTTGAACAAGGACCACGTTGATCAGGGCCCACGTTGATCATGGCACATTTTGATCACGTACTACTTTGACCAGGGACCACTTTCATCAGGGCCCACTTGACCAGGGAACATTTGACCAGTTTGACCAGGAACCACTTTGACCAGGGACTGCTTGACCAAGGACCACTTTGACCAGGGGCTGCTTTCATCAGGGCCCACTTGACCAGGGGCCACTTTGACCAGGGATAGCTTGACCAGGGACCACTCTGACCAGGGACCACTTTGACCAGGGACCATTTGACCATGGATAGCTTGACCAGGGACCACTTTGACCAGGGACCACTTTGACCAGGGATAGCTTGACCAGGGACCACTCTGACCAGGGACCACTTGACCAGGGACCACTTTGACCAGGGATAGCTTGACCAGGGACCACTCTGACCAGGGACCACTTTGACCAGCGATAGCTTGACCAGGGACCACTTTGACCAGGGACCACTTGACCAGGGACCACTTTGACGGGACTGCTTGACCAGGGACCACTTTGACCAGGGACCACTTGACCAGGGACCACTTTGATGGGACTGCTTGACCAGGGACCACTTTGACCAGGGACCACTTTGACCAGGGATAACTTGACCAGGGACCACTTTGACCAGGGACCCCTTTGACCAGGGATAACTTGACCAGGGACCACTTTGACCAGGGACCCCTTTGACCAGGGATAACTTGACCAGGGACCACTTGACCAGGGACCCCTTTAACCAGGGATAACTTGACCAGGGACCACTTTGACCAGGGATAACTTGACCAGGGACCACTTTGACCAGGGACCACTTTGACCAGGGATAACTTGACCAGGGACCACTTTGACCAGGGACCCCTTTGACCAGGGATAACTTGACCAGGGACCACTTGACCAGGGACCCCTTTAACCAGGGATAACTTGACCAGGGACCACTTTGACCAGGGATAACTTGACCAGGGACCACTTTGACCAGGGACCACTTTGACCAGGTATAACTTGACCAGGGACCACTTTGACCAGGGACCCCTTTGACCAGGGATAACTTGACCAGGGACCACTTGACCAGGGACCCCTTTAACCAGGGATAACTTGACCAGGGACCACTTTGACCAGGGATAACTTGACCAGGGACCACTTTGACCAGGGACCACTTTGACCAGGTATAACTTGACCAGGGACCACTTTGACCAGGGACCCCTTTGACCAGGGATAACTTGACCAGGGACCACTTGACCAGGGACCCCTTTGACCAGAGCCCACTTTGACCAGGGAGCACGCTCCAACATCAAATCAGTTTTTGGTCAACTTTAGATTCAGCTTGGTTCTTTGAGGTGCTGATTCAGAATATTGCATTGGATAGACCACATCAGCTCTAGTTTCCGATACAGAACTTATGCCATCCAGTAGTCACTGTCTGCTTGCCCACAGAAAACCATATTGAATAAGCCTTGGCACTATAAGAGGGTTTCATGAGACCAGTCACTCTTGTTACAATGGTGTCATAACAGTGAGGCTACAGACCATATTTAAGTCCTTGTGGACCACTGTTGGTCCATGGACCACAGCTTGGGAACAACTGACTTAGGCCAAGGTTTTTGGGTCCCTGGTTATACTAGAAGGACTCTTGAAGGCTAAGAAGGTACTTGTCAAGGTTATTCCAGGGACTACAGCTGCCAAAATCCCCAACCAACATGCTCACCATGAAGTCCCTTCTTGTTTTGAGCACTGTTGTCATCCAGTAACAGGAGAGACGAATTCTTAAGGAACGTGTCATTTTGTAAACACAGAGGAGATTCCATCTGAACATTAGGAAGAACTTCCTGACTGTGAGAGCCGTTCAGCAGTGGAACTCTCTGCCACGGAGTGTGGTGGAGGCTCCTTCTTTGGAAGCTTTTAAGCAGAGGCTGGATGGCCATCTGTCAGGGGTGATTTGAATGCAATATTCCTGCTTCTTGGCAGAATGGGGTTGGACTGGATGATGGCCCATGAGGTCTCTTCCAACTCTTTGATTCTATGATTCTATGATTCTTGTGTGCCATCCTTTCGGCGTTCTCCTCCCTTTAATGCCTGGAATCGGCGTTGCCCTTCATCCTTCCAACCTTTGGCGTAATTTATTCTCCTTTGGAGTGAACTATAAGCATTAGTGTCCATTAATATTTCTTTCTTTTTCTCCCCCAACAAAGTGACCAAAATGACTTGGAGCACTTTCCGTAATATGGACTGATGATCATTAATTGCCTTGATCTCCTACGCAAGGGCACAACTTCAGCTTCTGCTTTAGTGTAGGCCAACCAAGGTGGAGGGCAACTTGTGCTGTAGTTCTGATGTGTGATACTGCTCTTAAAGTTCTCTGTTCTTGCATGTAAGGGCTCTTGTGTCAAATAATTCAACCGTCAGCCTGAAGTCATAGAATCATAGAATCATAGAATCATGGGCCATCCAGTCCAACCCCATTCTGCCAAGAAGCAGGAATATTGCATTCAAATCACCCCTGACAGATGGCCATCCAGACTCTGTTTCAAAGCTTCCAAAGAAGGAGCCTCCACCACACTCCCTCCGGGGCAGAGAGTTCCACTGCTGAACGGCTCTCACAGTCAGGAAGTTCTTCCTCATGTTCAGATGGAATCTCCTCTCTTGTAGTTTGAAGCCATTGTTCCATTGCGTCCTAGTCTCCAGGGACTAGTCTCCTCCCTGTGGCTTCCTCTCACATATTTATACATGGCTATCATATCTCCTCTCAGCCTTCTCTTCTTCAGGCTAAACATGCCCAGTTCCCTAAGCCGCTCCTCATAGGGCTTGTTCTCCAGACCCTTGATCATTTTAGTCGCTCTCCTCTGGACACATTCCAGCTTGTCAATATCTCTCTTCAATTGTGGTGCCCAGAATTGGACACAATATTCCAGGTGTGGTCTAACCAAAGCAGAATAGAGGGGTAGCATTACTTCCCTAGATCTAGACACTAGGCTCCTCTTGATGCAGGCCAAAATCCCATTGACTTTTTTTGCCGCCACATCACATTCCTGGCTCATGTTTAACTTGTTGTCCATGAGGACTCCAAGATCTTTTTCACACGTACTGCTCTCGAGCCAGGCATTGTCCCCCATTCTGTATCTTTGCATTTCATTTTTTCTGCCAAAGTGGAGTATCTTGCATTTGTCACTGTTGAACTTCATTTTGTTAGTTTTGGCCCTTCATCTCTCTAATCTGTCAAGATCGTTTTGAATCCTGCTCCTGTCCTCTGGAGTCTTGGCTCTCCCTCCCAATTTGGTGTCGTCTGCAAACTTGATGATCATGCCTTCTAGCCCTTCATCTAAGTCGAGCATGCCCTCCCCCCCCCCTCCCCCCAAACAAGGGATGGTAACTTACAGTTCTGCAAAGGACAAGGGTACCAGATTGCACAATAGGGGTTAAGTCTTGGTCAATTTGCCAAGACACTAACAACAATGAGGACCCCACGGGACTTCGGGAATGGCTAGACCTTGGGGTCTCTGCCTCTCTCTCTCGAGAGCTATAGTTTCCTCAAGAACCAAGGACCTGCTTCGTTCTCAGTTCTGCAGAACTCCATCCTTTGGCTCAGTGGAACTCCATGGATTCTTTTGCATGACTTATTGGTTTCTGCCCCTATTCTGGACTTCACTCTCCCCAAGGACTCACTCTTTGCCCATGAACTTTCTTCAAAGAACGACTTATGAATTCATGCTGTGTCCTGATACCGTCTGCTTTTTATAATTGGTATTATTAATTCCTCTCTGGGGTCCTGGATGGGAAGATACCTGCATATGATTCCCCTGTGTATAATCTCTATATGATTTCTATGTTTCCTTGTGTTCCTGACCCTAGCCTGACCTTTTGCCCCATTCTTCCCCTAAAGAAATAGGGGAAGAATGGGCATAGGGGAAATAGGGGAAGAATGGGTAAGAGGATCACCTGGCCTTCAGGAACAAAAGCCATTAGCGATTACAGAAACCCCCCAGCCAAAGACACACTTGCATGGATAATAGGAAAGGATTCTTATTTCTAACTTCGGAGACGACCCATTAGAGTAAGAATTGTTTGGCAAAGTTTTTGTCACTTTTCAAGTAAGATAAGGGAAAATCTTTCCCTCTGTTTCTGTTTGCCTTCCATTGATAACATGCACCCCAGGCTGCCCTCATTGTTCTCCTGTCTCACAGCCAGGAAGGATCTGGATATTTTTACACATGTTGATTTACAACACTCAAAACAAAATAGGTCAGCCCTGCTTGAGCTTTTTGTCTCGCAGGCCACATGGCATTTTCTTTTTTAAAGACTCATTCACAGATTCCTTTGTGTTCTATCATCCCGCCTCCCTCTCTCCTGATTTACTGCTGCCGTTAGGTGGCAGAGGTCTCCCCATTGGATCCTACGGACCACTGGAGCTTCCTGATTGGTACAGAGACGCCGGGGGTGGGAGAGCCGCCTCCCAGCTGTTTACCCATCGTCCAATCACGGTGGAGGGCAGCAGGGAGGCTGGGGCGGGAAGTTTGAACTCTGCAACTTTGAATTTACTATAAATATGACTGCATTAGTGTATTCTCGTCATGCTTTGTAGGTGAATGATTGCTACATAGCATCCTTTTCAGCTGAATCGCTAATAAACGCCTCGGTGCCACTTCTTCAACTTTGGTGAGCTTTATTTTGAGTTTTAATCTAAATAAAATTGCTGAAATTAGGCTTCTCTGGCTTGCCAAAGTAGCAGACCTTCTTTGGTGCGGTTTTAGGGTCCTTCCTCCTGGGGAGGACCCTTCCAAAGCTTCTACCGGCTACAAGCCTCTAACAATCAATTCTTCCACTCACAGTACTTCAATATCTTTCCAAGTTAGAGAGATCTCATTCTTCACAGCCCTGCACAAAGGCCATTTCACAGCACACACTATGTAGTTATAGTCTTATGATTCCATATTAACTGCCCTTAGGGTTCTATCCTGGGCTTTGTAGTTTATTTATTTATTTATTTATTTATTTATCTACAACATTTATATGTTGCCTTTCTCACCCTGAAGGGGACTCAGAGCGGCTTACAAGATATATAGTGGTTTACTCACAAACTTCATGTATTCAGCCTATAGGTACTTTGCTTATCAATCCAGTTGCAAATAGGATTTGAAGTTGTTTCTCTGTGTAGGCAACACAGAGCATCATTCTTACAGTTGTCCATACTCCAAAGCATCTCTCTGTTTTGAGTGTCTAATAGATCCTCTGTCTCCTCTGAAAGTCCAAAAAGTCTCTAAGCCAGTGTTTCTCAACCTGGGGGTCGCAACCCCTCCAGGGGTCGCGAGGGGGTGTCAGGGGGGTCACCAAAGACCACCAGAAAACATAGTATTTTTTGTTGGTCATGGAGGTTCTGTGTGGGAAGTTTGGTTCAATTCCATCGTTGGTAGAGTTCAGAATGCTCTTTGATTGAAGGTGAACTATAAATCCCAGCAACTACAACTCCCGGCAACTACAACTCCAAAATGTCAAAGTTTGTTTTCCCCAAACCCCAACAGTGTTCACATTTGGGGATATTGAGTATTTGTGCCAAGTTTGGTCCAGATCCATAATTGTATGTGTCCACAGTGCTCTCTGGATGTAGGTGAACTACAACTCTAAAACTCAAGGCCAGTGTCCATCAAATCCTTCCAGTATTTTCTGTTGGTCGTGGGAGTTCTGTGTGCCAAGTTTGGTTCAATTCCATCATTGGTTGAGGTCTGAATGCTCTTTGATTGTAGGTGAACTATAAATCCCAGCAACTACAACTCCCAAATGTCAAGGTCTTTGTTCCCCAAACGCCACCAGTGTTCACATTTGGGCATATGGAGTGTTTGGTCCAGATCCATAATTGTATGTGTCCACAGTGCTCTCTGGATGTAGATGAACTACAACTCCAAAACTTAAGGCCAATGTATTGTCGAAGGCTTTCATGGTCGGAATTACTGGGTTGCTGTAGGTTTTTCCGGGCTATATGGCCATGTTCTGGAGGCATTTTCTCCTGACGTTTCGCCTGTGTCTATGGCAAGCATCCCCAGTGGTAGTAAGGTCTGTTGGAAGTAGGAAAATGGGTTTATATATCTGTGGAATGACCAGGGTGGGACAAAGGACTTTTGTCTGCTGGAGCTAGGTGTGAATGTTTCAACTGACCACCTTGATTAGCATTTACTGGCTTGGAAGTGCCTGGGGGGAATCTTTTGTTGAGAGTGATTTGATGTGCCATTGTCCATCAAACTCTTCCAGTATTTTCTGTTGGTCTTGGGAGTTCTGGTGTGCCATGTTTGGTACAATTCCATCGATGGTGGAATTCAGAATGCTCTTGGATTGTAGATGAACTATAAATCCCAGCAACTACAACTCCCAAATGTCAAGGTCTATGTTCCCCAAATACCACCAGTATTCACATTTGGGCATATGGAGTATTTGTGCCAAGTTTGGTCCAGATCCATCATTGTTTGAGTCCACAGTGCACTCTGGATGTAGGTGAACTACAACTCCCAAACTCAAGGTCAATGCCCACCAAACCCTTCTTGTATTTTCTGTTCGTCGTAGGAGTTTGGTACCAATTCCATTGTTGGTGGAGTTCAAAATGCTCTTTGATAGTAGGCGAACTGTAAATCCCAGCAACTACAACTCCCAAATGACAAAATCAGTCCCTCCCCAACCCCACCAGTATTCAAATTTGGGCATGTAGGGTCTTTGTGCCAAATTTGGTCCAGTGAATGAAAATACATCCTGTATATCCGATATTTACATGACGATTCATAGGTAAAGGTAAAGGTCATTCCCTGACATGAAGTCTAGTCGTGTCCGACTCTGGGGTGTGGTGCTCATCTCCATTTGTTAGCTGAAGAGCCGGCATTGTCCATAGACACCTTCCAGGTCATGTGCATGGAGCACCGTTATGACGATTTATACCAGTAGCAAAATTACAATTATGAAGTAGCAATGAGAATAATGTTATGGTTGGGGGTCACCACAACATGAGGAACTGGATTAAGGGGTCGTGGCGTCAGGAAGGTTGAGAAGCATTATGTTAGGCAGACATTTTTCCTAGAAGATGTGGTTAGAATAATCACTTTCTCCTCTCCCTAATTTCCATTTCTGGCACCCGACGAAATGAGCACTGCAACCAGCCAAGGCTTTAATGAGTCTCCGAAGTGCTCCCAGGTTCAGTTTTCCAATGATAAAGCAATCAGGATTGTCCCAGTATATTTGCTAACGATGATTCTTTTCTCTTCCTCCTAGGTATTTCTGTCACGAAGAAGACTCACACATGTAAGTAAGGTCTTCCTTTCTTCTGCATGAGACAACTGGTTTTGCGGTTTATTTATTTCGTATCAAAAGCGTTGCATAAATGAGTATAAAACCGATAAAAATAGAAGGAGCGCAGGCGGCTAAATATCTTTTGACCAAAAACAGGCAACAGCAACGGCATTGTCTGTAGCCTCCCAACAATTCTTCCTCTGTACATGAGGCAGGGCAACCCTCAATTTCCTTTTGGCTTCACGGTTGCATAGGTGGAAGCACACACTTCTGTCTTGGAAGGGTTAGGCTTCAGGTGCTTATCTTTGGAGTAGCTGGAGAGATCTTTCAAGGCATGAGTAAGTTGGAACTCAACTGTTTCAAAAAATTTTGCTTGTGTTGTTAGGCCAAGGTCATCAGCATATATAAAGCTCTTCGTGAGTGGTGGTTGGGGCTGATCGTTAGTATTTATTTATTTATTTGTCATGTCAGAGCAACCAGTCAATTATATTACATTTCTAACAGAACAAAGCAAACAAACAGAAAAATACACAACTTGTGCGTTTGGTAGTTGGTTAAATGTCCTTTGACCAGTATTTGTCCCCTTGGAGTGCTTCCGCTGTTGCTGCAAGAAGGTCCTCCATTGTGCATGTGGCGGGGCTCAGGTTGCATTGCAGCAGGTGGTCAGTGGTTTGCTCTTCTCCGCACTCGCATGTCGAGGATTCTACTTTGTGGCCCCATTTCTGAAGGTTGGCTCTGCATCTCGTGGTGCCAGAGCGCAGTCTGTTCAGCATCTTCCAAGTCGCCCAGTCTTCTTCTGTGTGCCCAGGGGGGAGTCTCTCATTTGGTATCAGCCATTGGTTGAGGTTCTGGGTTTGAGCCTGCCACTTTTGGACTCTCGCTTGCTGAGGTGTTCCAGCGAGTGTCTCTGTAGATCTTATAAAACTATGTCTAGATTTAAGTCGTTGACGTGCTGGCTGATACCCAAACAGGGGATGAGCTGGAGATGTTTCTGCCTTGGTCCTTTCACTATTGGCTGCTACTTCATGGCGGATGTCAGGTGGTGCAATACCGGCTAAGCAGTGTAATTTCTCCAGTGGTGTAGGGTGCAGACACCCCGTGATAATGCGGCATGGCTCATTCAGAGCCACATCCACTGTTTTAGCGTGGTGAGATGTGTTCCACACTGGGCATGCGTACTCAGCAGCAGAGTAGCATAGCACAAGGGCAGATGTCTTCACTGTATCTGGTTGTGATCCCCAGGTTGTGCCACTCAGCTTTCGTATGATATTGTTTCTAGCACCCACTTTTTGCTTGATGTTCAGGCAGTGCTTCTTGTAGGTCAGAGCACGGTCCAGAGTGACTCCCAGGTACTTGGGTGCGCTGCAATGCTCCAGTGGGATTCCTTCCCAGGTCATAATCCTCAGAGCTCGGGATGCTTGTCTGTTCTTGAGATGAAAGGCACATGTCTGTGTTTTAGATGGATTAGGAATCAGCTGGTTTTCCCTGTGATAAGCACATGCTTGCATTTTAGATTGATTAAGAATCAGTTGGTTTTCCCCATAGTAGGTAGTAAGAGCACCTAAAGCTTCACAGAGCATCTGTTCCAGCATTTCAAAGCTCCCTGCTTGAGCGGTGATGGCACAATCATCAGCATAGATGAAACTCTCTGTCCCTTCTGTCAGTGGCTGATCGTTTGTGTAAATGTTGACTGTTGATGGAGCAAGCACGCTCCCCTGGGGCAGGCCATTCTTCTGTTTTTGCCACCGCAGTATGCAACCAAACATTCTTTTGGGTTAAGCCTAACTTCAATATGTATGCCGTCACGCCTGGGGGCTCTAACTCTTAGTGAAAGAGACATAGACGCGACATCTTTCCCCCAGGGGATTGCTTCTTGCCTTCCTTTAGAGAACTGGAACTCCCAAGGACCAAAACACTGTAGATAACTCAAAATAGGTTTTATTGTTCACAAAGAGTTATCCCTTTAAGGCAGGGGTCCTCAAACTTTTTAAACCGGGGGCCAGTTTACTGTCCCTCAGACCAATGGAGGGCCGGACTAGAGTTTTTTTTTTTTTAATCAATTGAAAAATTCCTATGCACATTGCACATATCTTATTTTGCTATGTGGAAGGGTTCTTTCTCGCCCTCTTTAGGCAGTAATTCCAGGAGCAGAGAATGGGAAATCTTCCTATTTCTCATCTGAACAAAATCTGGCTGCCAGTATTTAAAAAACTCTAAAATTATAACTGTAAATAAAGAACAACACTCAAACACAGGGGAACTCCAGACGAGAAACAATCAGGGCCAGCTAATCATCTCTCAACAAAGGATTCTCCCTAAAAACTGTCAGGCTATGAAATGGCAATCAAGGTGGCCAATTGAAACAGTCATACCTAACTCCAACAGACAAGAGTTCTTTCTCCCACCCTGGATCTTCCACAATTTTCCTAGTTAAAGGTTTTCCTCTGACATGAAGTCCAGTCGTGTCTGACTCTGTGGTGCTCATCTACATTTCTAAGTCGAAGAGCCAGCGTTGTCCATAGACATCTCCAAGGTCATGTGGCCAGCATGACTGCATGTAGCGCCTGGGCAGCCTCCCTTGGCTGGCTCACGCTGTCCATCAGGCCTGATGGATAGCATGAGCCTGCCAAGGGGGGAGCAGGCCCGCGCGGCCTACTTGCGAGTAGACCACGCGGAGCAGCCTCCCTTGGCTGGCTCATGCGGCCTACTTGTGAGTAAAGCACCTCGCGAGGTGCTTTACTCGCGAGTAGACCATGCAGAGCAGCCTCCCTTGGCTGGCTCACACTGTCCATCAGGCCTGATAGATAGCATGAGCCTGCCAAGGGGGGAGCAGGCCCGCGCGGCCTACTTGCGAGTAGACCACGCGGAGCAGCCTCCCTTGGCTGGCTCACGCTGTCCGTCAGGCCCAATGGACAGCGTGAGCCTGCCAAGGGAGGAGCAGGCCCGCGCGGCCTACTTGTGAGTAAAGCACTTCGCGGGGTGCTTTACTCACAAGTAGACCATGCGGAGCAGCCTCCCTTGGCTGGCTCAAGCTGTCCATCAGGCCCCATGGACAGCGTGAGCCAGCCAACGGAGGGGCACTGTGTGGGGGGGGGGGCGCTCCTCCTCCGCGGGCCAGATTGGGGCCCTTGGCGGGCCGGAAATGGCCCGCGGGCCGTAGTTTGGGGACCCCTGCTTTAAGGCAATAAGCTGGAAGTTTCAAAGGGGATAAAGGAAATATACATTACAGTCTCTGGTTGTCTTGGGTCCAAGGAGATTTGGCAGCTGAGAAGCTTTTCCTGTTCCCTCTTTTCTCAATGGCTGTGAAGGTCGGAACAAACACAACCCCCAGTCCAATGGCCTATGTTGAAGGCACAGAGTCTTTCTTTTGATGCCGAAGGACCGGTTTAAAGGCACTTGGGTCTCCTCAATGTTGTCCAGGGAGATCGGGGCATGAAGCATGAGTCCCAAGGGTAAAAACTTTAGAATTGGTGATGAGAGGTAACTTAATTAAGGGCTTTAGAACCAAGTCTCTTTCTCATGTGTATCTGATAGAAAGCCCTGCCCTCTTCTCCAGTAAGGGGAGGAGCCAAACAATTAAGCAGTGGAGGCAATTTAACAGATGCAAACAACATTAATAGAAAGCAATAGATAGCCAAACAATTAAACTGTATATTTACAAGATAGGCAAGTTGGGGCATGTTTTTTTAAATAATCTTTATTAAGTTTTCAAAACGTATTAGAAAGACAGGGGAAGAAGGGGAGGGAAAGGGGAGAGGGGGGTGCTGAGGGTAAATTTACAACAGAGTTCACATCTACACAAAACATACATACTAGGCTTGGGTAACTACGGGAAAAAAAACGTATCTCCTCCTATGTCCCACCACGGAGTTTAAGATCTTCTGGGGAGGCCCTGCTCTCGGCCCCACCTTTATCACTAGTGAGGCTGGTGGGGACGAGAGACAGGGCCTTCTCAGTGGTGGCCCCTCGCCTGTGGAATTCACTCTCCGGGAAAATTAGGTTGTCAACATCCCTCCTCTCATTTAGAAGGAAACTAAAAACATGGATATGGGACCAGGCATTTGGGTAGTCTGGCAGGGTAACAAGGTAATGATGACTAGAGTTGGAAAGGACTATGGCAATGCTAAACGGATTGATGAATGTGGGCTTTAGAGCGGTTTTAGTTGATATTGTATTGTGTTATATTGTACTGTATTAATTGTCTGTTTTTAATCTATTGTGTGATTGCTATTGCATTTTATTGTAATTGTGGGGCACCGAATTGTGCCGGATGTAAGCCGTCTTGAGTCCCCCCTAGAATCATAGAATCAAAGAGTTGGAAGAGACCTCCTGGGCCATCCAGTCCAACCCCATTCTGCCAAGAAGCAGGAATATTGCATTCAAAGCACCCCTGACAGATGGCCATCCAGCCTCTGTTTAAAAGCTTCCAAAGAAGGAGCCTCCACCACACTCCGGGGCAGAGAGTTCCACTGCTGAACGGCTCTCACAGTCAGGAAGTTCTTCCTCATGTTCAGATGGAATCTCCTCTCTTGTAGTTTGAAGCCATTGTTCCATTGCGTCCTAGTCTCCAAGGAAGCAGAAAACAAGCTTGCTCCCTCCTCCTCCCTGTGGCTTCCTCTCACATATTTATCCATGGCTATCATGTCTCCTCTCATCCTTCTCTTCTTCAGGCAAAACATGCCCAGCTCCTTAAGCCGCTCCTCATAGGGCTTGTTCTCCAGACCCTTGATCATTTTAGTCACCCTCCTCTGGACACATTCCAGCTTGTCCATATCTCTCTTCAGTTGTGGTGCCCAGAATTGGACACAATATTCCAGGTGTGGTCTAATCAAGGCGGAATAGAGCATGGGGAGTATGACTTCCCTAGATCTAGACACTAGGCTCCTCTTGATGCAGGCCAAAATCCCATTGGCTTTTTTTTGCCGCCACATCACATTCCTGGCTCATGTTTAACTTGTTGTCCACAAGGACTCCAAGATCTTTTTCACACATACTGCTCTCGAGGCATTGCTCAACCTTCGAAATCTCTTCAAAAAGCAACATTTTCCGAATTTATTCCGAATTACGAAGATTCCGACCGAACCTAACCATGCCTAATCTTTATTACTGGGTTGATTGTTTTAAGCTTGGACTGATGAGAAGATTTTGCACTGCAGCAAGGGGACATTCGCTATGAACCACTCTAATACTTCAGAAGAGAAGGCTGAGAGGAGATATGATAGCCATGTATAAATATGTGAGAGGAAGCCACAGGGAGGAGGGAGCAAGCTTGTTTTCTGCTTCCCTGGAGACTAGGAAGCAGAACAATGGCTTCAAACTACAAGAGAGGAGATTCCACCTGAACATGAGGAAGAACTTCCTGACTGTGAGAGCCGTTCAGCAGTGGAACTCTCTGCCCCGGAGGGAGTGTGGTGGAGGCTCCTTCTTTGGAAGCTTTGAAACAGAGGCTGGATGGCCATCTGTCAGGGGTGCTTTGAATGCGATACTCCTGCTTCTTGGCAGAATGGGGTTGGACTGGATGATGGCCCAGGAGGTCTCTTCCAACTCTTGGATTCTAGGATTCATCAGAAGCCAGCCCAATATCATCTTCTCGTCCTTATGATTCCAGAGAAAACATTGAAAGCTGCAGAAGGAAACTCTTCCGTTCTCATTGCAAAGAATATAAACAAATCCAAGAGAGATTTCTTTTTTTCCAGAGGAGTCTTATCCTTGCTGATTTCCTCTTTGCTCTTTCCCCACTATCAGCAGATTTGTCCTTATCGTTCTGCAAGAATTCAGTGGAGCTGGGCTTTTAACTCGCATGATGTGTTCATTCCAGGGAGCATTATCAACAGAGACTGTCAGGGTGCTAAAATGTGTTGGGTGCAATGTAGCCGTCCCTCGGGCACCCAGTAATACTAGTTTCCCTGACAGTACAATGTGCCGCCTGACTTTCACAACATGCACCGAACTGCTTCCATTATGTCTTAATCAAGGAGACGCTGCATTGCCTATTAGAGTTTGATTGTGAAGTGGCTGAACGTTGCGTTTCATTTTGACAAACCGGTGGGCTTCCTCAAGTGTTTTTCATGCTCTCTGAAAGGCTGGTTCCCTGTGGGGTGCTCCAATGGTCAGTCCACATCTAGGGAAAACCCACAGATTCAATGGGGCTTGTTTTATTTATCGTGTCAGGCAACCGAACAGTTGTATTACATTTTTTAAAGAACAAACAAACAAACATACAAAAGACACAGATTTTGCAAGCTTGATAGTTGACTAAATGTCCTTTGACCAGTATCTGGCCACTTGGAGTGCCTCTGGTGTTGCCACAAGGAGGTCCTCCATTGTGCATGTGGCAGGGTTTAGGGTGCATTGCAGCAGGTGGTCAGTGGTTTGCTCTTCTCCACACTCGCATGTCATGGATTCCATTTTGTAGCCCCATTTCTGAAGGTTGGCTCTGCATCTCGTGGTGCCCGAGTGCAGTCTGTTCAGCACCTTCCAAGTCGCCCAGTCCGCTGTGTGCCCGGGGGGAGTCCCCCATTGATTGAGGTTCTGGGTTTCAGCCTGCCACTTTTGGACTCTCGCTTGCTGGGGTGTTCCAGTGAGTGTCTCTGTAGATCTTAGAAAACTATTTCTTGATTTAAGTCGTTGATGTGCTGGCTGAACCCAAACAAGGGATGAGCTGGAGATGTCTCTGCCTTGGTCATTTCACTATTGGCTGCTACTTCCCGGCGGATGTCAGGTGGTGCGATACCAGCTAAGCAGTGTAATTTCTCCAGTGGTGTAGGGTGCAGACACCCTGTGATAATGCGGCATGTCTCATTAAGAGCCACATCCACTGTTTTAGTGTGGTGAGAGCCGCAATCATTCGCCAGCAGAGCATGAGGAGAATACACCAATACAGTCATATTTATAGCAAATTCAAAGTTCTAGAGTTCAAACTTCCCGCCCCGGCTTCCCTGACGTTCCCCCGCCATGATTGGGTGACTGGCGAACAGCTGGGAGGCGGCCCTCCCGCCCCCTGGGCTTCAGGACCAATCAGGAAGCTTTAGCGGTGCATTGGATCCAATGGGAAGGCTCCTGCCATCTGGTGGCAACAGTAAATCAGGAGAGAGGGAGGCGGGATGAGAGAGCACAAAGGAATCTGGGAAGGAGTCTTTAAACAAAGGAAATGCCATGTGGCCTGCAACAAAAAGCTCAAACAGGGCCGATCTATTGTGTTCATGAGTGTTGTGAATCAACATGTGTAAAAATATCCAGATCCTTCCTGGCTGTGAGACAGGAGGACAATGATGGCAGCCTGAGGTTAATGCTATCAATGGGAAGTAAACAAAAGCAGAGGGGAAGATTTCCCCTTATCTTACTTGAAGAGTGACAGAAACTTTTGCCAAACAATTCTTTACTCTAGTGGACCATTTCTGATGCTAGAGATAAGAATCTCCTTCTTTTATCCCTACAAATGTGTCTTTGGTGGGAGGTTTCAGTAATCGCTAATGGCTTTTGTTTCTGAAGGCCAGGGGGTTCCCTTACATATTTCTTTGGAGGGAGAAGGGGCAAAGGGTCAGGAATACAAGGAAACATAAAAAATAGAAAGAAATTAATAATACCAATTACAAAAAGCAGACGATATCAGGACACAGCATGAATTCATAAGTTGTCTTGAAGAAAGTTCATGGGTAGAGAGCGAGTCCTTGAAGAGAGTGAAGTCCAGGAATGTAGCAGAATTCAAAAAGCCACCAAAGGGAGTCTATGGAGTTCCACTGGGTCAAGACACAAAGCCCTGCAGCACTGGGATGGAAGCCGATCCCATGGTCCTTGGAAAACTACAGCTCGAGAGAGAGGCAGAGACCCCAAGGTCTAGCCATTCCCGAAGTTTCATGGGGTCCTCATTGTTGATAGGGTCTTGGCAAATTGACCAAGACTTAACCCATATCGTGCAGTCTGGTACCCTTGTCCTTTGCAGAACTATGTTACCATCCCTTGTTGGGGGGGGGGGGGCATGCTCGACTTCACCCCCGAGACCCATCCCAGAGTCTTCCCAGAAGGATACCATGATCGATGGTATCGAAAGCCGCTGAAATATCCAAGAGAACCAGCAGGGTCACACTCCCCCTGTCCAGCTCTCTACGGAGGTCATCCACCAAGGTGACCAAAGCCGTCTTGGTGCCGTGACCAGGCCTGAAACCAGACTGTGACTGATCTAGGTAGTTGATGCCATCCAGAAAGCCCTGGAGCTGGGAGGCGACCACCCGCTCCAGCATCTTGCCCAAGAAAGGGAGGTTGGAGATTGGCCTGTAGTTGTTCAGCACCGTGGAGTCAAGGGAAGCCTTTTTCAGGAGTGGACGAACCACAGCCTGTTTTAGTTGAGATGGAAAAACACCCTGCTCCAGTGATGCATTAACGATCAACACAATGTCAGGGGAAACCCTGTACCTTTACTAAACAGAATTACCACAGTTTTAGACCTGGAAAATCTCTTCTTCTATTGACTTTCAACTGAAGGACATATTTAGGAGCCTTCTTCTCCCATCACCTTTGTAGAATTGCCATCATTTCCGATCTTGAAATTTTTTTAAAAGTTTCACCCACTTTCGGAGAAAGGGAATGTGCAGAATTACCAAGATTTCAGAGCCAGGTGCCAATACTTTTTGGAGAGGTTTTGATATCGAGCTAGAATTTGGAGGCTCCTGCCCAGGAGAGAGGAGCCCTTAGACCCACCAAATAGAGTCTGAAACCCTTGGCAAGCAAAAGAGGAGAAAAGCCCAGAATTTTCCCTGATTTTTCCCAAATAAATCTCACCAAGGTTGAAGAAATGGCCACTGAGGCTTTTATTAGCAATTCAGCTGAAAAGGTTGCAGAGCCGCAGTCATTCACCAGCAGAGCATGAGGAGATGCACCAATACAGTCACATTTATAACAAATTCAAAGTTGTAGAGTTCAAACTTCCCGCCCAGGCTTCCCTGACGTTCCCCACCGTGATTGGGCGACGGGCGAACAGCTAATTCCTAGCTCACTAAGAAACTCTCTTCTCCCTGTCTGAAATCCTGATCTTTTCTCTGCTAGATCAAATCCTTCTCTCCCCCTTCTGTCAGAAATGACAGCCTATTTACACTCTCCTTAAACTCCTCCCCTTGGGGTCTGAACCAATCAGGAGTTAACTGACTCCTCTCCTTGCCTCTCTGCCTATACCATCATGTCCGCCATCCTGAGCTGCCTTCCCAACATGGAGGCCAGCTCACTGACTTCCAGGCTGCGGCCTACGAAGAAAAGGTTCCACTGCCCATTCATCTCTCTAATCTGTCAAGATCGTTTTGAGTCCTGCTCCTGTCCTCTGGAGTCTTGGCTCTCCCTCCCAATATGGTATCGTCTGCAAACTTGATGATCCTGCCTTCTCGCCCTTCATCTAAGGCATTAATAAAGATGTTGAACAGGACCGGGCCCAGGACGGAACCCTGAGGCACTCTACTTGTCATTTCTTTCCAGGGTGAAGAAGAAGCCTTGGGGAGAATCATCCTCTGGGTTTGTCCATTTAACCAATTCCAGATCCACCTCACCGTAGTTTTGCCTCGCCCACATTGGACTAGTTTCCTTGCCAGAAGGTCATGGGGGACCTTGTCAAAGAAGGCCTTCCTGAAATCCAGGTACGCTACATCCACGGCATTCCCCGCATCTACCCAGCTTGTAGCTCTATCGAAGAAAGAGATCAGATTAGTCTGGCATGACTTGTTTTTGATAAATCCATGTTGACTATTAGCGATGACCGCATTTGTTTCTAAGTGTTTGCAGACCGCTTCCTTCACAATCTTTTCCAGAATCTTGCCCGGTATCGACGTGAGGCTGACCGGACGGTAGTTGTTTGGGTCATCCTTTTTTCCCTTCTTGAAGATTGGGACTACATTGGCCCTCCTCCAATCTGCTGGAACTTCTCCCGTTCTCCAAGAACTCTCAAAGATGGTTGCCAATGGTTCCGAGATGACTTCCTCTCGTTCCTTCAGTACTCTTGGGTGTAGTTGATCTGGCCCTGAAAGGGGACTTGGACTCATTTAGAGCAGCCAGGGATTCCTGGACGACTTGTTTCCCAATTTGGGGGAAGCCTCCTGGGGTCCTTGTGATATCGAGCTACTTTTAGCAGGGTCCCCTCAAGAGAGGAGGACCCGAGGACTGCGCCAAAAGGGTCCTGGATACCTTGGTGAGGCCAGCGAAGCCAATCTCAAATGGTTGTTAGTGTCTTGGCAAATTGACCAAGGCTTAACCCCTATTGTGCAGTCTGGTGCCCTTGCCCTTTGCAGAACTATAAGTTACTACCTCTTATGGGGGGGGGGGGGCATGCTCAGCTTCAGTTTCTCTGCTAAGTCTTCTGAGTGGAAAGTCAAGAGTGTTTTTTTTTAAAAAAACCCCGAACCAAACACCTACTTTTCTCAGGAAAGTCAGAACTTTCCCGAAACGCAAGTTAAGGGCCTGCTCTATTAGCACCGAATGCCTCTGGAGAACAGGAGGAAACTGAATCCTGTCCCCCGAGGCCAGTAAAATGGCTGTTTGGTCCCCCGTGTGTTTCTGCCTAATAACTTAACCGGGCAGCCTGGAGCTCCCTCGAGGCTTTTCTGCAAGAGGCCTCCCTCCCTTTGTTAAGATTGCTTATTAAAAATGATTTTATAATGAAGTTGCCTCAAATAGCAGCCAAGTTTTCTTGCTTGTCCTTGAACGACTGTTTGCCCTGGTAAAACAATCCTCCAGACAACTCCCCACCTCCCTCTTCCCTCCTCCTGGTGCCAACTTTCCCTTTTTTAATAAACTGCTGGGTTTTACAATTGATATTTTTCCACCCCTTGGCTGGGAAGGAAGGAGCACCTGTTCCTCGCCAGCTGTTTCAAATTCCTCGCGCAGCAACGATTGCAACACGTGGCTATTTGTTTTCCTCCGATTAGCTGGCCATCACTCACACTCCTTCCCTGCACACTCTTTCATCTTCAACGCACGAGGCTAATTTGGTTGGCTTTTGCATGGTAATGGCGCCCTACTTCAGTGTTGCATCCCAGTTCAAGAAGCAAGACCATAAGATGAACTCCACCACTCTGGACTGTAGGAAAAGCAATCCTTGTTTATTGATGAAAAATTGATTACAAAAGAAAGGTAAATGCAGAGTAAAAAAGCCACAGAAAAACACCGTAGTCAATAGGATCTCTGAACTTGAGCAAAACTTCAAAAGCCACAAAACAATAACCAGGAGTCTGTTAGCCTTTTACTAACCATGAACTTGGAAACTATAAACCTCTGGGATTACTGGCCATGGAACACAGGAATTCTGCCAAGACCAGCCACAGTCCCGAACGTTGCTTGATCTAAAGAAGCACCCGGCAGGGATGCTCTTAAACCAAAGAAGCTATTCTTAGAAACGCCCCTTGACTTTTCTGTTTGGGCCTCTTTCTGCTGAAGGCGCTGTGACCTTGGGAAACAAATCTATCTCTCACTATCTGTTCTCTTCGGACCTCATTATCAAGCCCAGGTGGGGAGATATCACGGCTAACTTCCAAAACATTCTCTTCTAACTGCTGGGTTTCGTTTTCATTCCCACTGACCTCTGCATCAACAACAGATTCCACACTGTCAGAGTCAGGGAGAGCTTGCTCAGTTTGAAAAACTATCAGAGAATCCTGTTCACACAGATCAGGATCAGACTGAACCCCAACATTCAGAGCCAATGTTAAAGCTTTAAACATTTCACAGATTAGAGAGATGATTGGCCAAAACTAACAAAATGAAGTTCAACAGGGACAAATGCAAGATACTCCACTTGGGCAGGAAAAAACGAAATGCAAAGATAGAGAATGGGGGACGATGCCTGGCTCGAGAGCAGTATGTGTGAAAATGTTCTTGGAGTCAGATTAGAGAGATGATTGGCCAAAACTAACAACAAATGCAAGATACTCCACTTGGGCAGGAAAAACAAAATGCAAAGAGACAGAATGGGGGACAATGCCTGGCTCGAGAGCAGGACGTGTGAAAAAGACATTGGAGTCAGATTAGAGAGATGAGTGGCCAAAACTAACAAAATGAAGTTCAACAGGGACAAATGCAAGATACTCCACTTGGGCAGAAAAAACAAAATGCAAAGAGACAGAATGGGGGACGATGCCTGGCTCGAGAGCAGTACATGTGAAAAAGATCTTGGAGTCAGATTACAGAGATGAATGGCCAAAACTAACAAAATGAAGTTCATCAGGGACAAATGCAAGATACTCCACTTGGGCAGGAAAAAACGAAATGCAAAGATAGAGAATGGGGGACGATGCCTGGCTCGAGAGCAGTACGTGTGAAAAAGATCTTGGAGTCAGATTAGAGAGATGATTGGCCAAAACTAACAAAATGAAGTTCAACAGGGACAAATGCAAGAGACTCCACTTGGGCAGAAAAAACGAAATGCAAAGAGACAGAATGGGGGACAATGCCTGGCTCGAGAGCAGGATGTATGAAAAAGATCTTGGAGTCCTCGTGGACAACAAGTTAAACATGAGCCAACAATGTGATGTGCCAGCAAAAAAAAGCCAATGGGATTTTGGCCTGTATCAAGAGGAGCCTATTGTCTAGATCTAGGGAAGTCATGCTCCCCATGCTCTATTCCGCCTTGGTTAGACCACACCTGGAATATTGTGTCCAATTCTGGGCAACACAATTGAAGAGAGATATTGACAAGCTGGAATGTGTCCAGAGGAGGGCGACTCAAATGATCAAGGGTCTGGAGAACAAGCCCTATGAGGAGCAGCTTAAGGAGCTAGGCATGTTCTATGATAGATATTTTCTGTTCGTCATGAAAGTTCTGTGTGCCATATTTTGGCCCATCATCTCTCTAATCTGTCAAGATCTTTTTGAATCCTGCTCCTGTCCTCTGGAGAACTGGCTCTCCCTCCCAATTTGGTCCCGTCTGCAAACTTGATGATCCTGCCTTCTAACCCTTCATCTAAGTCATTAATAAAGATGTTGAACAGGACCGGGCCCAGGGGGGAACCCGCTTGTGGCACTCCAC
This sequence comes from Anolis sagrei, assembly GCF_037176765.1. Classification (NCBI taxonomy): domain Eukaryota; kingdom Metazoa; phylum Chordata; class Lepidosauria; order Squamata; family Anolidae; genus Anolis; species Anolis sagrei. The sequence goes on from NC_090029.1 coordinate 3,593,023, forward strand.
TCGTCACTTCTTTCCAAGATGAAGTGAGGTATCGAGGTTCAAGTCTCCAGCCAGTCATGAAACTCCGTGTTGACCTCAGATCAGTCACACCCTGTCTGTCTGGCCTGCCTCACAGGATTGTCGTGAGGAGCAAATGGAGACATGGGAAGCCTTGACTGCCACCTTGAGCTTGTCAGAGGAAGGAACGCGTGTGAACCTAACCACTGAATTCGATAAGGAACGCTCATATAGAAACTCCCACACATTTCAGTAAGACTCGCACCAAAAAACTTTCCCGTAGCTTGTGCTCTGAATTAATTAGCATGTAATTGGAAAGGGGGGTGATTTTGATTTCTCCTCTCAAATGCAAATTGTCTTGGCAATGCCCTAAATGAGATGACACACTCCAGGAAATTGGGTTTCCTAACTTTTTAACCTTTTTTTTGGAGTTGTTTGAGACTTCCACCAATCAGACCCTAAAATGCATCAACATAAAGAAAAAGGCATAATACGTAACGATGGTCTGCTGCGAGTGTAGCAGTCGCTTGAGTTTTGAAGGACAGGATACAACCGCACATGATGTGTCCACTCCAGCAGATGGATTTTGGACACAGTGTTCTTCATAATGTGAATGCCAGTCGTGTCTGAATGTCCTCCACGTCTGCTTAAAAATAATGCCTTCTCCACATGCAAATGAATGCAGGAAATTAATTCGGTCGCAGCCACAAAGCTCCAGGCCGACGTGACCATTTGAAACCACCCAGAAGTGCTTCATGATTTGTCACATCTTTGATTTCTAATCAGAAAAGAAAGTGGCGAAGCAAAGAGACGCACACCTTGGTTTCATCCTCCAAGAAACAAGCTTTCCTCTTCTTCTTCTTCTTCTACTACTACTACTACTACTTCTACTACTACTTTTCCCTTCTTCCTTCTCTATGTAGTCTTTCTTTCCTCTTCCTCTCTACTCCTCTTTTTCTTCTTTTGCCCTCTCCCTCCTGTTCTTCCTCTTCTTGTACTCTCCTCCTTCTCTCCTTCATCTTCTCTTCGCTGCTGCTTCCTCCTCCTCCTCCTCCTCTTCTTCTTCTTCCATCCTCTCCCCCTCCTCCTCCCCCTCCTCCTCCTCCTCCTCCTCCTCTTCTTCTTCTTCTTTTCCCCTCTTCCTCTTCTATGTATTTATTTTTTTCTCTTCTCCTCCCCTTTCTATCATCTTTCTCCTGTTCTCCCTCTTTTTCCATTTCTTCTCTACTTATTCTTCATTTCCTCTTCCTCCTCCTCCTCTTCCTCTTCTTCTTCCATCCTCCTCCTCCTCTTCTTCTCCTTCTTCTTCTTCTTCTTCTTCTTCCATCCTCTTCCTCCTCCTCCTTTTCTTCTGCTTCCTTCTTCCTCTTGTATGTATTTTTCTCTTCTCCTTCCCTTTCTATCATCTTTCTCCTGTTCTCCATCGTTTTCCATTTCTTCTCTACTCATTCTTCATTTCCTCTTCCTCCTTTGCTTCTCTTCTTCTTCTTCTTCTTCTTCTTCTTCTTCCATTCTCTTCCTCCTCCTCCTCCTCCTCTTCTTCTTCCATCCTCCTCCTCCTCTTCTTCTCCTTCTTCTTCTTCTTCCATCCTCTTCCTCCTCCTCTTCTTCTTCTTCTTCTTCTTCTTCTTCTTCTTCTTCTTCTTCTTCCCTCTTCCTCTTGTATGTATTTTTTTTCTCTTCTCCTCCCCTTTCTATCATCTTTCTCCCATTCTCCCTCTTTTTCCATTTCTTCTCTACTTATTCTACATTTCCTCTTCCTCCTCTGCTTCTCTTCTTCTTCTTCTTCTTTCATCCTTTTCCCCCTCCCCCTCCTCCTCCTCCTCCTCCTCCTCCTCCTCTTCTTCTTCTTCCCTCTTCCTCTTGTATGTATTTATTTTTTCTCTTCTCCTCCCCTTTCTATCATCTTTCTCCCATTCTCCCTCTTTTTCCATTTCTTCTCAACTTATTCTTCATTTCATCTTCCTCCTCTGCTTCTCTTCTTCTTCTTCTTCTTCTTCTTCTTCTTCTTCTTCCTCCCTCTTCCTCTTGCATTTATTTATTTCGTATCAAAATCATTGCATAAATTAGTCTAAAACTGATAAAAATAGAAGGCGCGTAGGCAGTCAAATATCTTTTGACCAAAAACGGGCAACAGCAACAGCATTGTCTGTAGCCTCCAACAATTCCTCCTCTGTACATTAGCAAGGCATTGTGGACAAGCATACAGATGTGGAGTTGTCTGTTCTGCTCCACAGTCACACAAGGTGTGGGATTCTTTTAATAATAATAATAATAATAATAATAATCTTTATTTATACCTCGCCATCATTTCCCCGATGGGGACTCATGATGCCAAGCCCAGACAACAAATTACAACAGAGAAAAACCGAAAATGCAAACCGAAAACGCCAGGGGTGCTTTGAATGCAATTTTCCTGCTTCTTGGTGGGGGGTTGGACTGGATGCAGAGGTGGCTTCTCCATTCTGCGAAGTAAGCGGTCGCAGAACACTTTTTTTTTTGCCAGGGGCGCAGAGGCGCCTCTGTAAATGCCCCTCGACCGCCACTTGAGGAGCGCCCCCTCAGCTCACAACAGCCCTCGCAGTCCGGGGGAGCCTCGGCTTTCTTGCCTCGCTGCCGGGCGATCCTCTTCCCAAAGGGGCCGGGCCCTTCAGCCTCGCCTCGCCCCTCTCGTTCCTGCTCCACCCGGACACCGGGTGCACGAGCAGAGCCGGCGCTCAATCGTTCTCCGCGCTCGATCCCTTCCCCATGACCGGCTCCCTTTCCCAATCCCCCGGTGCTCCGCCCGCCTCCTCTCCTCCCCCCAATCCGCGGGTGGGCCAAGGGGCGGAGCTGCCGCATCTGGCCCGCTTCGGGTCCAGAGGCGTGTTTGAAGACCCCAGCATTCGCACCAAAGCTGCCTCTTCTCCTGAGAGAGAGAGAGAGAGAGAGAGAGAGCCCCTCCAGCTGGAGGTATCTCCCACCTCCGCTCCCTCCTTTGTTTTTGAGCCTACCTTCAGGAAAGGTGGGCATCTCCACCTCTGTCTCATTTTCTCTCTCTCTCTCTTGGTCCCAATGGCTGAGGAGAAAGTCAGGAGAAGAGGTGACTTTTGGTCTTCAGGCACACCTCCGGACCAAGAGAGAGTGAGAGAGAGAAAGAGAGCCTCTCCGGCTGGAGGTATCTCCCACCTCCACTCCCTCCTTTGTTTTTGCGCCTACCTTCAGGAAAGGTGGCATCTCCACCTCTCTCTCTCTCTCTTTCTCTCTCTTGGTCCCAATGGCTGAGGAGAAAGTCAGGAGAAGAAGAGACTTTTGGTCTTCAGGCACACCTCTGGACCAAGAGAGAGAGAGAGAGCCCCTCCGGCTGGAGGTATCACCCACTTCTGCTCCCTCCTTTGTTTTTGTGCCTACCTTCAGGAAAGGTGGGCATCTCCACCTCTCTCTCTCTCTCTCTCTCTCTCTTGGTCCCAATGGCTGAGGAGAAAGTCAGGCGAAGAGGTGACTTTTGGTGCACACGCCGGGGTCTTCAGGCACGCCTCCGGACCCAAAGCGGGCCAGGCAAGGGAGCAAGTGCGGCAAGTGTAGTTACTGGGATGTATTATTATTATTATTATTATTATTATTATTATTATTATAACTTTATTTGTACCCCGCTAGCATCAACACAATACAACAATATAATACCTAAAGCAAATTATAGTTCACCTACAATCAAAGATGGCCGAAAGTGAGGAGGAGCTGAGGAGCCTTCTAATCAAGGTGAAAGAAGAAAGCGCAAAAGCCGGGTTGCAGCTAAACATCAAAAAAACCAAGATTATGGCAACAAGAATGATTGACAACTGGGAAATAGAGGGAGAAACTGTGGAGGCCGTGACAGGGTTTGTATTTCTAGGTGCAAAGATGAGTGCAGATGCAGACTGTGGCCAGGAAATCAGAAGACGCTTCCTTCTTGGGAGGAGAGCAATGTCCAGTCTCGATAAAATAGTCAAGAGTAGAGACATCAGACTGGCAACCAAGATCCATTGCCTAGTCAAAGCCATGGTATTCCCTGTAGTCACCTACGGATGTGAGAGCTGGACCTCAGGGAAGGCTGAGCGAAGGAAGATCGATGCTTTTGAGCTGTGGTGCTGGAGGAAAGTGCTGAGAGTGCCTTGGACTGCGAGAAGATCCAACCAGTCCATCCTCCAGGAAAGAAAGCCCGACTGGTCACTGGAGGGAAAGATACTAGAGACAAAGTTGAAGTACTTTGGCCACATCATGAGGAGACAGCAAAGCCTAGAGAAGGGAATGATGCTGGGGAAAGTGGAAGGCAAAAGGAAGAGGGGCCGACCAAGGGCAAGATGGATGGATGGCATCCTTGAAGTGACTGGACTGACCTTGAGGGAGCTGGGGGTGGTAACGGCCGACAGCGAGCTCTGGCGTGGGATGGTCCATGAGGTCACAAAGAGTCGGAGACGACTGAACGAATGAACAACACACAATCAAAGAGCATTCTGAACTCCACCAATGATGGAATTGAACCAGATATGGCACACAGAACTCCCACAACAAACAGAAAATATATATCAATGATTGGTTGGGGGGGGGGGGGTGCGCACCAAAATACTGTTTGCTTACAGTTGAAAATTACCTGACTGGATGGCCCATGAGGTCTCTTCCAACTCTTTGATTCTTTGATACTATCTCATCCCATCAGATGACCCCCTCAAGGAGGAGGACTTTGAGTCCTTCAAACCAGAAACTGGCACGGTGCGGATGGCCTCTGCAAACTTCCTACCCCCATTACACTTTAGGATTAAAGTCTCCATAAATTCCAAAGGGCGCTGAGCTGTGTTAGCTCCAGACAAGCCGAGCAATAAAACCCACAGTGGGTCTTAAAGGCGAACAGATTTATTGAGTTCAGAACTTTGTTTGACTTTTATTTGCTGTTCAAACTCCACTGTGTTAAAATGCTGGATCTGCCTCTCCTGGCTGCAACTGGAATCTGTCATTTGGGAATGCTTTAATTATGCACATGCCACCTGAATTCCTTGTTGGAAAGGCTCTTGCCCCAAAGCAGCCGTGACTGGAGTTCATTATGCCTATACTTAACACTACGACACCACGCCAGTTGTCAGGACAGGCTCCTCCCGCAAATCAACCGAAAGAGAACAAACAAAAAAGTCCAACCAGTCCAACCCCATTCTGCCAAGAAGCAGGAATATTGCATTCAAAGCACCCCTGACAGAAGGCCATCCAGCCCCTGCTTAAAAGCTTCCAAAGAAGGAGCCTCCACCACACTCCGGGGCAGAGAGTTCCACTGCTGAATGGCTCTCACAGTCAGGAAGTTCTTCCTCAGGTTCAGATGGAATCTCCTTTCTTGTAGTTTGAAGCCATTGTTCCTTGTCCTAATCGTTTTGTGCTTTTGCCTTGCGGACCTTTCCCTACAGATGTTGGCTATTTGTTTGAATTCTTCTTTGGTGATTTCTCCCCCTTTCCACTTCTTGTGCATGTCTCCTCCTTCAGATGGAATCTCCTCTCTTGGCCATCCAGCCTCTGTTTCAAAGCTTCCAAAGAAGGAGCCTGCGCCCCACTCCGGGGCAGAGAGTTCCACTGCTGAACGGCTCTCACAGTCAGGAAGTTCTTCCTCATGTTCAGATGGAATCTCCTCTCTTGTAGTTTGAAGCCATTCCTCCATTGCGTCCTAGTCTCCAGAGAAGCAGTAAACAAGCTTGCTCCCTCCTCCCTGTGGCTTCCTCTCACATATGTATACATGGCCATCATATCTCCTCTCAGCCTTCTCTTCTTCAGGCTAAACATGCCCAGCTCCTTAAGCCGCTCCTCATATGGCTTGTTCTCCAGACCCTTGATCATTTGAGTCGCCCTCCTCTGGACACATTCCAGCTTGTCAATATCTCTCTTCAATTGTGGTGCCCAGACACAATATTCCAGGTGTGGTCTAAACAAGGCAGAATAGAATTTCTTATCTTTTTCTCTCGGAGCCGGGCAGACCACCAAAACTACTGTTCGGCTCTCCTGTTTTGACTGATCTCCTCCCGTCTATCTATTTGTTTATTAATTTCTGTGAGTTCCATTGCTGAATGGCTCTCGTAATCAGGAAGTTCTTCCTCATGTTCAGATGGAATCTCCTTTCTTGTAGTTTTGTTTGGATTGTTGTAGGATTGCTGTTGTTGTTGTTTGCTTTCAAGTCGTTTCAGACTTAGCTTGACCCTCCTCTGGACACATTCCAGCTTGTCAATATCTCTCTTGAATTCTGGTGCCCAGAATTGGACACAATATTCCAGGTGTGGTCTAACCAAAGCGGAATAGAGCATGCGGAGCATGACTTCCCTAGATCCAGACACTAGGCTCCTCTTGATGCAGGACAAAATCCCATTGGCTTTTTTTGCCGCCACATCACATTCCTGGCTCATGTTTAACTCCCTGTCCACGACGACTCCAAGATCTTTTTCACACGTACTGCTCTCGAGCCAGGCCTCATCGTCCCCCATTTTGTATCTTTGCATTTTGTTTTTCCTGCCAAAGTGGAGTCTCTTGCATTTGTCTCTGTTGAACTTCATTTTGTTAGTTTTGGCCCTTCATCTCTCTAATCTGTCAAGATCGTTTTGAATCCTGCTCCTGTCCTCTGGACTATTGGCTCTCCCTCCCAATTTGGTGTAGTCTGCAAACTTGATGATCATGCCTTCTCGCCCTTCATCTAAGTCATGAATGAAGATCCTGAGCAGGACCGGGCCCAGGATGGAACCCTGCTTGAGGGAGTCCACTCGTCACTTCTTTCCAGGATGAAGAGGAAGCCTTGGGGAGAATCACCCTCTGGGTTCATCCATTTAACCAATTCCAGATCCACCTCACCGTAGTTTTGCCTAGCCCACATTAGACTAGTTTCCTTGCCAGAAGGTCATGGGGGACCTTCTTTCAGAAGGCCTTTCTGAAATCCATCCACGGCATTCCCCGCATCTACCCAGCTTGTAACTCTATCGAAAAAAGAGATCAGATGAGTCTGGCATGACTTGTTTTTGATAAATCCATGTTGACTCTTAGCAATGACCGCATTCCTTTCTAAGTGTTTGCAGACCACTTCCTTAACAATCTTTTCCAGAATCTTGCCTGGTATCGACGTGAGGCTGACCGGACATTGGTCATTGTTTGGGTCATCCTTTTTTCCCTTCTTGAAGATTGGGACCACATTGGCCCTCCTCCAATCTGCTGGAATTTCTCCCGTTCTCCAAGAACTCTCAAAGATGATTGCCAATGGTTCCAAAATGACTTCCGCTCGTTCCTTCAGTACCCTTGGGTGTAGTTGATCTGGCCCTGAAAGGGGACTTGAACTCATTGAGAGCGGCCAGGTATTCCTGGATGACTTGTTTCCCAATTTGGGGTTGGATGTCCTCCAATCCCTCATCCGTGCTTTAACAAAGTAGCACAGAGCAACTAGGGCATAACTTCGTAGGAGTTGCCTGTTTGTTTGAATTCTTCTTTGGTGGTTTCTCCCTTTTTCCACTTCTTGTACATGTCTCTTTGGAATCTTGTTTCCCAATTTGGGGTTGGATGTCCTCTAATCCCTCATCCACTCCATCTTGCCAAGGTTGAAGATGACCTTCTTTTTGTGAGAAGACCAAGGCAAAGAAGGCATTAAGTAGTTCTGCCTTTTCCCTATCCCCTGTCAGCATTGCCCCATCTTCTCCTCAAAGAGGCCCTATCGCCTCCTTGTTGTTTGCTTTCAAGTCATTTCAGACTTAGGTTGACCCTCCTCTGGACACATTCCCAGCTTGTCAATCTCTCTCTTCAGTTGTGGTGCCCAGAATTGGACACAATATTCCAGGTGTGGTCTAACCAAAGCGGAATAGAGCATGGGGAGCATGACTTCCCTAGATCTAGACACTATGCTCCTATTGATGCAGGCCATAATCCCATTGGCTTTTTTTGCCGCCACATCACATTCTTGGCTCGTGTTTAACTTGATGACATCCTTGAAGTGACTGGATTGACCTTGAAGGAGCTGGGGGTGGTGACGGTCGACAGGGAGCTCTGGCGTGGGCTGGTCCATGAGGTCACAAAGAGTCGGCAACGACTGAACAAATGTACAACAACAATCCTAAAGTTTAATGAGGGATAGGAAGTTTGCAGAGGCCGTCGGCACCTTGCCAGTTTCTGGTTTGAAGGACTCAAAGTCCTCTTCCTTGAGGGAGTCTTCTGATGGGATGAGATATGCAGTTGTCTAATCTCTCTATGATTGAAAGGCAGCTCATAGCAGCCTCATCTGCAGCTTGACACCAGTTCGTTGTTCTTCATCGGTGAGCCAATCACCAAACTGACAAACTCTGTGGCCAGTCGGTATGTGAAGACGTGCTTAGATCCTCCTCAAGATACAATCCTCCTGCTTTCGATGACCGGCATCGTTCTTTTCTGCGGCTTTCTGGAGAAAGAGATTCTTTATCTCTCGTTGTTGCTGTCATTTAACCAGATACGTCTGTGGAAGGGCTGCTGGAGGAATGTCGTGCAGAAGAAATGGATTTCCTGTCCCAGCTCGAAACGTCTTTCATTCTCCGGGCATCTCCACTGCCATCTCTCTTGTGCCACATTCGAAACCAGCTTAGTCTGTTTGCTCTTGATCCTTTTCGCCTTAAAGCAGAGACAGCATGTTTTAAGATGGTTGTAACAAGATATGTTGAAGTGCAAAGGAGCCAGATAAGCCCTGGGGTGTGTGAGTGCTTGCGTGCACATGCAGTTGTGCGCACATGAAAAAAAAATAACATGATGTTCTCTTCCATATTTTCAAAAAATATATATTTATGAGTTGCTTTTCTCATTCAAAATAATGTGTGCTAAAATATACTCATAATGGGTTGTTGTAGGTTTTTTCGGGCTATACGGCCATGTTCTAGAGGCATTCTCTCCTGACGTTTCGCCTGCATCTATGGCAAGCATCCTCAGAGGTAGTGAGGATCCTACCTCTGTGCTGCAATGCTCCCTTGGGATTCCTTCCCAGGTAATTGTTGCAATCCAGAGTAGAGAATGAGGCCTAAGATAACTATCCACCACACTTGGCTGTGAAAAACAATCCTTTTTTATTGAAGAAAAATGGTTACAAAATAAAGGAAAAATGCAAGTCAAAAGCCACAGCAAAATCAGCAAACATGAATTTAAATGGACAAAGCAAAACCAAAAGCCTCTCTGAGAAATACTTGAATCTGTTAGCAATCCACTAACCGTACTTGATATCCTAGAAATCTTTCCATACTATGGCCAGGGAACCAGGAGAACTGCCAAGGTCTTCATTAGGCCTGGGTAACAACGCAAAAATTTGTTTCTAAAATCGATTTGTAATTGGGGTGTTTTTTTGTTTCGATATTTAAAATAATTACAAAATTTTCCAAAAAAAAGTTCGGTATTTACGAAATTTCGTAAATATTTACAAAACATTTTGTAAAGATGGCGCCCTTTTTTTTTCAATATTTTTAAAATATTTCTTAAATTTAATTATTAATTTAGTAGAATAGGGAGGAGAAATTATTATTGAGGGAAGGCAGGCACTCACTCTGGCGGGCCCTCTCGCTCGCCGCTCGCTCGCCGCTCGCCCTCTCGCTCGCCGCTCGCCCTCTCACTCGCCCTCTCGCCCTCTCGCTAGGATGGGTTCCTTCCAGGAGGGGCTCTTTTTCCCAGGCTGCCAAACTACAACTCCCAGGATGCTACAGCATTGAGCCAGTGTGGTGCCAAACCTCATCCAGGCTGCAGTGTAGATGGCTGCAGGATGGAGGGGTTTCCTGCCTCGAATTGAGAGAGAGAGAGAGAGAGAGAGAGAGAGAGAAGAGGAAGCAAGTGAGCCTTCTTTGGAAGAGAGCTCAGAACCCCCCCTGCGAAAGGTGAGAGAGAGAGAAAGAAGAGAAAAGGAAAGAAAGAGAAGGAGACCTCCCTCTCGCCCTCTCGCTCGCCCTCTCGCTCGCCCTCTCGCTCGCCCTCTCACTCGCCCTCTCGCTCACCGCTCGCCCTCGCCCTCTCGCTCGCCCTCTCGCTCGCCGCTCGCCCTCTCGCTCGCCGCTCGCCCTCTCACTTGCCCTCTCGCTCGCCGCTCGCCCTTGCCCTCTCGCTCGCCGCTTGCCCTCTCGCTCGCCCTCTCGCTCGCTTGCTCAGCCGGCGCCGAGAGAGGAGAGCTCCCAGCAAGCCAGGCGGCCATCTTACGTATTTCCGAAATGGACGGAAATACAAAAATTTTTGGCGCCTGCCGTTTCGATATTTAAAAACACTTCCAGGTTTAAAAATAAGTTTTGTAATCGTTTTGTAATTCAAAAATTAACGAATTTTTTAACGAATTACGAATTAACGAAACGAATTGCCCAGCCCTAGTCTTCATCAATTCTGAAACGATGCCTGAACTGAGACAATCAGCCCAGCGTATTGCAATTAAAACTCAAGAATCGGTTCCGTGAACCGCCCTTCTGTTTTGAAGCCAATGTTTTTAATTCTTGAATTCGGGAGGATTGACGCAAACTGAGTGTTTTACTTCTGTCTTCCCAAATTTGGCTCCTTCTGTTGTCATTACAGTTAACAGGTGCAGAAGGGAGGGAAAGTTCAAGGTCTCCCTCTGCAACATTCTCATTAACACTGGTACTTTCATTTTCCAAATCTACAGAAGTTCCTTCCTCACTCATTTCAGGAACATTGGCATTTTCCAAACCTACAGCAGTTTCTTCCTCACTAATTTCAGGAGCATTGGCATCAAAAGGTACATTTCCACTAGCATCAGTAAATATACTTTCATTAGCATCAGGAGGAACAAACAGAGAATCAGGTTCAAGTTCAAACTCAGGCTGAACCCCAACAGTAATCATCTGTTATAGAACTCCAGTATGCTGATGACAATGTTGTCTGTGCGCATTCAGAAGAAGATCTACAAGCCACTCTAAACTAGGGCTGTCCAAACACGGAAAAATTTGTTTCTAAACTCGATTCGTTTTTAGGGTTTTTTTGCGTTTCGTTATTTAAAAGAATTCCGAAATTTTCCTTAAAAAAAGTTCGATATTTACGAAATTTCGGAAATCAAAAAACCAATTACGAAACAATTACGAATCGATTCGTTAATGGCAGCCGCGATCGCGCAATACGCTAAAAAAACTTCTGAAGCCTCCCTCTCACTCTGTTGTTGACTGTTGGTGTGATAATTATATTTTTTTTTCACTGAGAAAACAAACAGCAACCCTAAAACTTGCACCAGACATGCGGAAATAATAACGAAACATTTACGAATCAATAACGAATCAATAACGAAACAATTCCGAAACAATTACAAAACGAATTGGAAAAATTCGTTTCATTTTTTAGTTGCTCCTGAATGGTTCAATATCGCTTCGTTATAAAAAAAATAACGAGTTTTTAACGAATTACGAAATTACGAAACGAAACCGCCCAGCCCTACTCTAAACACCTTCGCAGAAGCATACACGAAGCTTGGCCTGTCACTGAACATCGAGAAAGCCAAAGTGCTGTTCCAGCAGTCACCAGCCATCCCCTCCCCAATGCCAGAGATACAGCTTCAGGCTAAACATGCCCATCTCTTTAAGCCGCTCCTCATAGGGCTTGTTCTCCAAACCCTGGATCATTTTAGTCACCCTCATCTGTACACATTCCAGCTTGTCAATATCTCTCTTCAATTGTGGTGCCCAGACACAATATTCCAGGTGTGGTCTAACCAAGCCAGAATAGAATTTCTTATCTTTTTCTCTCGGAGCCTTGCAGACCGCCGAAACTACTGTTCGGCTCTCCTGTTTTGACTGATCTCCTCCCGTCTATCTATTTGCTTATTAATTTCTGTGAGTTCCATTGCTGTCGGGAAGTTCTTCCTCATGTTCAGATGGAATCTCCTTTCTTGTAGTTTTGTTTGGATTGTTGTAGGATTGTTGTTGTTGTTGTTGTTTGCTTTCAAGTCGTTTCAGACTTAGGTTGACCCTGAGTGAGAGCCGGGTAAAGGACCTTGGAGGGCTGTATTCAGCCCTCGGCCCTTTCTTGGAGTTAGAAGCCATTGTTCTGCATCTGTATGTAGGTGAACTACAACTCCAAAACTCAAGGTCAATGCCCTGCAAACCCTTCCAATATTTTCTGTTAGTCATGGGAGTTCTGTGTGGCAAGTTTGTTATCAATTCCATCGTTGGTGGGATTCAGAATGCTCTTTAATTGAAAGTGAACTATAAATTCCAGCAACTACAACTCCCAAATAACAAAATCAATTCTCCCTCCACCTCATAGAATCATAGAATCAAAGAGTTGGAAGAGACCTCCTGGGCCATCATCCGGTCCAGCCCCTTTCTGCCAAGAAGCAGGAATATTGCATTCAAATCACCCCTGACAGATGGCCATCCAGCCTCTGTTTAAAAGCTCCCAAAGAAGGAGCCTCCACCACACTCCGGGGCAGAGAGTTCCACTGCTGAATGGTTCTCACAGTCAGGAAGTTCTTCCTCATGTCCAGACGGAATCTCCTCTCTTGTAGTTTGAAGCCATTGTTCCTTGTTTTAATCGTTTTGTGCTTTAGCCTTGCGGACCTTTTCCCTACAGGTGTTGGCTATTTGTTTGAATTCTTCTTTGGTGATTTCTCCCCTTTTCCACTTCTTGTGCATGTCTCCTCCTTTGAAGGCTGAACGGCTCTCACAGTCAGGAAGTTCCTCCTCATGTTCAGATGGAATCTCCTTTCTTGTAGTTTGTAGCCATTGTTCCATTGTGTCCTAGTCTCCAGGACAGCAGAAAACAAGCTTGCTCCCTCCTCCCTATGACTTCCTCTCACATACTTATACGTGGCTATCATATCTCCTCTCAGCCTTCTCTTCTTCAGGCTAAACATGCCCTGCTCCTTAAGCCGCTCCTCATAGGGCTTGTTTTCCAGACTCATGATTATTTTAGTCATGCTCCTCTGGACACATTCCAGCTTAGAGTCAATATCTCTCTTCAATTGTGGTGCCCAGAATTGGACACAATATTCCAGGTGTGGTCTAACCAAGGCGGAATAGAGCATGGGGAGCATGACTTCCCTGGATCTAGACACTAGGCTCCGATTGATGCAGGCCAAAATCCCATTGGCTTTTTTTGCCGCCACATCACATTCCTGGCTCATGTTTAACTTGTTGACCACGAGGACTCCAAGATCTTTTTCACATGTATCGCTCTCGAGCCAGGCATTGTCCCCCATTCTGTCTCTTTGCATTTCGTTTTTTCTGCCTAAGTGGAGTATCTTGCATTTGTCACTGTTGAACTTCATTTTGTTAGTTTTGGCTCATCTCTCTAATCTGTCAAGATAGTTTTGAATTCTGCTCCTGTCCTCTGGAGTATTGGCTATCAAGTCAATCAACCCCTGAATCCGCTCTAGACCTTAGATAACTTTGAGGGAGTTCTCCAAGGTGCTCAACTTTCTTTTGGGAAAATAGGATTCAGCACTTTGGGGAGCATCTTTGCAGTTCGGACCAAAATCCAGACTGGATTCACTGCCTCTATTGATTGAGCTGCTGCCGCTGCTGCCAGCAAGAAGAGGTTATGGGGAAGTTCTGAGGAGCAAACGTCTGTCTTAATATTTCTCTCCCAGCTGTGCAAACCGTAGTTAATGACAGCCGTCCACCAGCTGACAAGTTTAATGGTCCATAAAAATCTCAGCCCTCGGGGTGTCACGGGGATATTTATTGTTCCACAAAGCAAAGGAGTGAATTTGTCACTTTCAGATTTAGGTGGTGTTTGAAAGCTGAGGGATGTAAGGAAGGAGGCGGCTGGTCCTCAATCACTTTCATTGCGTTGTGTTGTCCCTGGGCCCAGATGTGAACATGAATTCTCTGGCTTCGCGGGATGGGGTTAGTTGCGTATGCTTTTTTTCTCCCTTGGTCCCTCCACCGCCTGCGTTTTCCATGTTTCTTCCACCATGTCTCAGTCATCTCCCCAGAACTTGGAAATTTCACTTTTGGGAGTCACAACACCCACAATGCTCTGCTGGCTCTTATTATTCGAGCTCAGGCTTGCCAGGAACATTAAAACAATTAAAAGGACTTCTTTTCTTATGTCAGTAGAAAAAGGAAAAACAAGGAGGCGATAGGGCCTCTTCGAGGAGAAGATGGGCCAATGCTGACAGGGGATAGGGAAAAGGCAGAACTACTTAATGCCTTCTTTGCCTCGGTCTTCTCACAAAAAGAAAGTCATCTTCAACCACAGCAAGATGGAGGGGATGAGGGATTAGAGGACATCCAACCCCAAATTAGGAAACAAGATTCAAAAGAGACATGTACAAGAAGGGGAAAAAGGGAGAAACCACCAAAGAAGAATTCAAACAAACAGGCAACTCCTATAGGGAAAAAGTCTGCAAGGCTAAAGCACAAAACGAGCTCAGGCTTGCCAGGGACATTAGAAACAAGAAAAAGAGCTTCTTTTCTTATGTCAGTAGAAAAAAAGAAAAACAAGGAGGCGATAGGGCCTCTTTGAGGAGAAGATGGGGCAATGCTGATGGGATGATAGGGAAAAGGCAGAACTACTTAATGCCTTCTTTTCCTCGGTCTTCTCATCAAAAGAAAGTCATCTTCAACCTCAGCAAGATGGAGTGGATGAGGGATTAGAGAACATCCAACCCCAAATTGGGAAACAAGTCATCCAGGAATCCCTGGCCCCTCTAAATGATAAGTCCCCTTTCAGGGCCAGATCAACTCCACCCAAGAGTATTGAAGGAACTAGCGGAAGGAAGTCATTTCGGAACCATTGGCAACCATCTTTGAGAGTTCTTGGAGAACGGGAGAAGTTCCAGCAGATTGGAGGAGGGCCAATGTGGTCCCAATCTTCAAGAAGGGAAAAAAGGATGACCCAAACAATGACCAATGTCCGGCCAGCCTCACGTCGATACCAGGCAAGATTCTGGAAAAGATTGTCAAGGAAGTGGTCTGCAAACACTTGGAAAGGAATGCGGTCATCGCTAATAGTCAACACGGATTTATCAAAAACAAGTCATGCCAGACTCATCTGATCTCTTTTTCGATAGAGTTACAAGCTGGGTAGATGCGGGGAATGATGCCGTGGATGTAGCGTACCTGGATTTCAGGAAGGCCTTCTTTGACAAGGTCCCCCATGACCTTCTGGCAAGGGAACTAGTCCAATGTGGGCAAGGCAGAACTACGGTGAGGTGGATCTGGAATTGGTTAAATGGACGAACCCAGAGGGTGATTCTCCCCAAGGCTTCCTCTTCATCCTGGAAAGAAGTGATGAGTGGAGTGCCGCAGGGTTCCGTCCTGGGCCCGGTCCTCTTCAACATCTTTATTAATGACTTAGATGAAGGCTTAGAAGGCAGCATCATTAAGTTTGCCGATGACACCAAATGGGGAGGGAGAGCCAATACTCCAGAGGACAGGAGCAGGATTCAAAACAATCTTGACAGATTAGAGAGATGGGCCAAAACTAACAAAATGAAGTTCAACAGTGACAAATGCAAAATACAAAAGCGAAATGCAAAGATACAGAATGCGGGACAATGATGCCTGGCTGGAGAGCAGGACGTGTGAAAAAGATCTGGGAGTCCTCGTAGACAGGAAGTTAAACATGAGCCAACAATGGGATGTGGCGGCAAAAAAAACCCAATGGGATTTTGTCCTGCATCAAGAGGAGAATCGTGTCTAGATCCAGGGAAGTCATGCTCCCCATGCTCTCTTCCGCTTTGGTTAGACCACACCTGGAATATTGTGTCCAATTCTGGGCACCACAATTCAAGAGAGATATTGACAAGCTGGAATGTGTCCAGAGGAGGGTGACTAAAATGATCCAGGGTTTGGAGAACAAGCCTTATGAAGAGCGGCTTAAGGAGCTGGGCATGTTTAGCCTGAAGAAGAGAAGGCTGAGAGGAGATATGATAGCCATGTAAAAATATGTGAGAGGAAGTCACAGAGAGGAGGGAGCAAGCTTCCTTTCTGCTTCCCTGGAGACTAGGACACGAAAAAATGGCTTCAAACTACAAGAGAGGAGATTCCATCTGAAGGAGGAGACATGCACAAGAAGTGGAAAAGGGGAGAAATCACCAAAGAAGAATTCAAACAAATAGCCAACGTCTGTAGGGAAAGGTCCGCAAGGCAAAAGCACAAAACGATTAGGACAAGGAACAATGGCTTCAAACTACAAGAAAGGAGATTCCATCTGAACCTGAGGAAGAACTTCCTGACTGTGAGAGCCGTTCAGCAGTGGAACTCTCTGCCCCAGAGTGTGGTGGAGGCTCCTTCTTTGGGAGCTTTTAAACAGGCTGGATGGCCATCTGTCAGGGGTGATTTGAATGCAATATTCCTGCTTCTTGGCAGGGGGTTGGACTGCCAACTCTTTGATTCTATGATTCTATGATTCTATGCTTTCCTGGAGACTAGGACGCAAAGGAACAATGGCTTCAAACTACAAGAGAGGAGATTCCATCTGAAGGAGGAGACATGCACAAGAAGTGGAAAGGGGGAGAAATCACCAAAGAAGAATTCAAACAAATAGCCAACATCTGTAGGGAAAGGTCCGCAAGGCAAAAGCACAAAACGATTAGGACAAGGAACAATGGCTTCAAACTACAAGAAAGGAGATTCCATCTGAACCTGAGGAAGAACTTCCTGACTGTGAGAGCCGTTCAGCAGTGGAACTCTCTGCCCCGGAGTATGGTGGAGGCTCCTTCTTTGTAAGCTTTTAAACAGAGGCTGGATGGCCATCTGTCAGGGGTGATTTGAATGCAATATTCCTGCTTCTTGGCAGGGGTTGGACTGCCAACTCTTTGATTCTATGATTCTATGATTCTATGATTCTATGCTTCCCTGGAGACTAGGACGCAATGGAACAATGGCTTCAAACTACAAGAGAGGAGATTCCATCTGAACATGAGGAAGAACGTCCTGACTGTGAGAGCCGTTCAGCAATGGAACTCACTGCTTCGGAGTATGGTGGAAGCTCCTTCTTTGGAAACTTTTAAACAGAGGCTGGATGGCCATCTGTCAGGGGTGCTTTGAATGCAACATTCCTGCTTCTTGGCAGAATGGGGTTGGACTGGATGGCCCAGGAGGTCTCTTCCAACTCTACGATTCTATGATTCTAATCCTATCTCATTAGCCAATCTCTGAGGTGACAAGAGAGGAGAGAAAAAGGGCTGAGGCTGTGTCAGAAAATTACCAATACAGACCAGACTTGGCACACAGAGCCTGCAAGAGCCACTTGACACTCTACTGCAGTTTGGAGGAGGATGAACCATGGATGATGGGACTTGCAGTACCATCACTCACATTCTGAGACCGCTGATAACCTCATGCAATGACTGATCAGGACCAAACTTGGCACATAGACCTCTCATGACCCACTTTACGTCACGGTGTGTTTTGGCCAGGGATGGACCATGGATTATAGTATTTGCAGTACCTTTGCTAAATTCCTGCGACCAATGCAACCCTCATCCAATTACCGATAAAGACCAAATTTGGCACACTGAGTCTCCTTGCTGCACTCTACATCCTGGTGCGGTTTGGGGGAGGATGCACCATGGACGATGGGACTTGCAATACCTGTACTCCCTTCCTGAGACCATTACAACTGCCAACAGTGATGGATCAGAATCACAATTCGCACAGAGAGCCCACATGACCCACTCTACATCCTGGTGCAGTCTGGAAAAATTTGGAAATGGATTATGGGACTTGCAGTCACTTCACTCACTTCCTGAGGCCACTGAGACCCTTGCCAATGACTGATCAAGCCCAAACTTGGCATACAGAGTCCCCATGACCCACTCTACATCCTGGTGCACTTTTGAGGAGGATAGACCATGGATGATGGGACTTCAAGTACCTTCACTCCCTTCCCAAGACTGCTGCAACCCTCATCTAATGTCCGATCAAGACGAAACTTGGCACACAGAGCCCCCATGACCCACTCTATATCCCAATGCTGTTTGGAGGAGGGTTGACCATGGATGATGGGACTTGCAGTACCTTTACTCACTTACTGAAACCACTGTGACCCTAATCCAATGACTGATAAAGACCAAACTTAGCACACAGAGCCCCCATGACCCACTCTGCATCGTGCTGCAGTTTGAAGGAGGTTTGACTTTGGATGATGGGACTTGCAGTACCTTCACTCACTTACTGAAAATACTGCCACCCTCATTCAATGACTGATAAAGACCAAACTTGGCACACAGAGCCCCCATGACCCACTCTATATCCTGCTGCTGTTTGGAGGAGGGTTGACCATGGATGATGGGACTTCAAGTACCTTCACTCACTTCCTGAAAACAATGCAACCGTCATCCAATGACCAATAAAGACCAAACTTGGCATACAGAGCCGCCATTACCCATTTTCTCTAATTACCCGGGCAGCGCCGGGTCCCCAAGCTAGTAAGTTTATATTTATTAAAATTGTTCTTCATTTTAATTATAGTATTGTTTTAAAGTGTTTTTTGCACTACAAATAAGATACGTGCAGTGTGCATAGGAATTCATTCATGTTTTTTTTCAAATTATAATCCAGCCCTCCAACAGTTTGAGGGACTGTGACCTGGCCCTTGGTTTAAAAAGTGGAGAAACACCTCCAACTTTGCCTCTCATTGATAAGAAAATGTCAGATTTAGGCAAGGAAAGCCCCACATTGTCATTTGCATGCCAACTCTTTCGTCCTCTTTCTCTTCCTCTCTCTACTTTCTCTCAAGTCGGTTTCCAGCCCTCCCGCCCACAGCCTACCTAGCGGTTCAACTTGCGCATTCAGATCCTTATCACACGACACTCTTATAGTGCTATTATTCTACTTTAATTGCTATGGAGTCCTGGGATTTGCTGTCTTAAAGAGGGGCATTTAGGGTTCCCAGGCAGAGAGCTCTTGGCTTCTCTGAGCTGCAAATCCCTGAATTTTGTGGAATGGAACCAATGGCAAGAAGAAAAGGAAAGATAGTCCTATTATTTGAAACACAACAAGATTTTTTTTTGGTCGTGTCAGGAGCGACTTGAGAAACTGCAAGTCGCTTCTGGTGTGAGAGAATTGGCCGTCTGCAAGGACGTTTCCCAGGGGACGCCTGGATGATTTGATGTTTTATCATCCTTGTGGGAGGCTTCTCTCATGTCCCCGCATGAGGAGCTGGAGCTGATAGAGGGAGCTCATCCGCCTCAACAAGATGAGTCCACAGCAGATATTCTGCTAGCTGTTGAATTAGATCGTACGTCAGACACTTCCCAAGTGACCAGGGGAGCATTTGCACAGCTCAGGCTTGTGCGCCAGCTGCGCCCGTACCTTGGGAAGTCTGACTTGGCCACGGTAGTACATGCTCTGGTCACATCCCGCCTTGACTACTGCAACGCTCTCTACGTGGGGCTGCCCTTGAAGACGGCCCGGAAGCTCCAGCTAGTCCAGCACGCGGCAGCCATGTTACTAACAGGAGTGGGACGCAGGGAGCACACAACGCCCTTGTTGTCCCAGCTCCACCGGCTGCCGATTTGCTACCGGGCCCAACTCAAGGTGCTGGTGTTGGCCTACAAAGCCCTAAACGGTTCCGGCCCAAAATACCTGTCTGACCGCATCTCGGCCTATGAGCCCACGAGGACCTTGAGATCGTCTGGGGAGGCCCTCCTCTCGATCCCGCCCGCCTCACAGGCACGCCTGGCGGGGACGAGGGATAGGGCCTTCTCGGTGGTGGCCCCCCGGCTGTGGAACACCCTCCCTGTAGACATCAGACAGGCGCCCTCCCTTATGACTTTCCGCAAGAGACTAAAGACGTGGTTGTTTGAGAAGGCGTTTGACTAAGTGTTACAACAAATTGGCAATGATGATTGGAACGGAATATGGATAACGAGATTGGATTGTGATTCTATGATGAGACGTCGCGAATGACTTAGTCTAATTGTATTATTGATAGTGATGTTGTTATTGTTGTTTATGATATTGCTTTTATTGTAAAAAAAATTTTTATATGTTGTACACCGCCGTGAGTCGCCCTAGGGCTGAGAACGGCGGTCTACAAATGCAGTAAATAAATAAATAAATAAGTGTCTAGGACTGTGTGATATTATTATTATTATTATTATTATTATTATTATTATTATTATTTGAATCACAACAAGATGAGTCCACAGCAGACACTCTGCTGGCTGTTGAATTAGATCACATGTCGGACACTTCCCAAGTGTCTAGGACTATGTGATATTATTATTATTATTATTATTATTATTATTATTATTATTACTATTATTTGAATCACAACAAGATGAGTCCACAGCTAACACTCTGCTGGCTGTTGAATTGGATCCCACGTCGGACACTTCCCAAGTATCTAAGACTGTGTGATGTATTATTATTATTATTATTATTATTATTATTATTATTATTATTTGAATCACAACAAGATGAGTCCACAGCAGACACTCTGCTGGCTGTTGAATTGGTCCAGAGTCGGGGGGGGGGGGGGCACCATGGAAAAGGCCCAACATAAAATTACCTGGTTCCGCCAATGCATATCATAGAGCTGGATTGGAGGATCTAAAGATTCCCAGAGAGGTATCATATCTGGGAATTTGGTAGACTCTCCAATGCAACTCTATGTTAATTTCCAGGGGAAGTGTATCATATAATCACCCGGAAGACCTAGACACTTCCCAAGTATCTAAGACTGTGTGATGTATTATTATTATTATTATTATTATTATTATTATTATTATTTGAATCACAACAAGATGAGTCCACAGCTGACACTCTGGTGGCTGTTGAATTAGATCGTACATCAGACACTTCCCAAGTGTCTAGGACTATGTGATATTATTATTATTATTATTATTATTATTATTATTACTATTATTTGAAACACAACAAGATGACTCCACAGCTGACACTCTGCTGGCTGTTGAATTAGATTGTACGTCAGACACTTCCCAAGTGTCTAGGACTATGTGATATTATTATTATTATTATTATTATTATTATCATTTATTTGAATCACAACAAGATGAGTCCACAGCAGACACTCTGCTGGCTGTTGAATTGGATCACACGTCGGACACTTCCCAAGTGTCTAGGACTGTGTGATGTATTATTATTATTATTATTATTATTATTATTATTTATTTGAAACACAACAAGATGAGTCCACAGCTGACACTCTGCTGGCTGTTGAATTGGATCCCACGTCGGACACTTCCCAAGTATCTAAGACTGTGTGATGTATCAGTGAATAATGCGTGCAAATCCCAGTAAGGTGGCCTTTTGCAGCTGGCAGATGGTAATTTTGTCACCGCCTTTGTGTTTAAGTGCAGGCCAAGGTCTCCTGGATGACATCACTATCTGGATCAGTCACAGTCTGGCTTCAGGCCTGGCCATAGCATCGAGACGGCTTTGGTTGCCTTGGTGGATGACCTCCGTAGGGAGCTGGACAGTGGGAGTGTGACCCTGTTGGTTCTTTTGGACATCTCAGTGGTTTTTGATACCATCGATCATGGTATCCTTCTGGGACGACTCTCTGGGATGGATCTTGGAGGTATGCAGGGGTGGCTCATCCATTACGCGAAGTAAGCGGTCGCAGAACACTTTTTTTTTGCCAGGGGCGCAGAAGCTTGAAAGCATTCCTTTAGTGGTGGGCAGTATGGTGTTTGGTAGGACTCTTGGACATGTTCACAGCCAGGGGCGGCCCGTCCATTACGCAAAGTAAGCCGTTGCAGAACACTTTTTTTGCCAGGGGAGCAGAGGCGCTTCTGTAAATGCCCCTCGACAGCCACTTGAGGAGCGCCCCCTCAGCTCACAACAGCCCTAGCAGTCCGGGGGGAGCCTCGTCTTTCTTGCCTCAATGCCGGGCGATCCTCTTCCCAAAGGGGCCGGGCCCTTGAGCCTCGCCTAGCCCCTCTCGTTCCTGCTCCACCCGGCCACCGGGTGCGTGAGCAGAGCCGGCACTCAATCGTTCTCCGCGTTCGATTCCTTCCCCATGACCGGCTCCCTTTCCCGATCCCTTGGCGCTCCACCCACCACCTCTCCTCTCCCCAATCCACGGGTGGGTCAAGGGGTGGAGCCACCGCACCGGGTCCGGAGGCGTGTCTGAAGACCCCAGTGTGCGCACCAAAAGTCGCCTCTTCTCCTGACTTTCCTTCAGCCATTGGGACCAAGAGAGAGAGAGAGAGAGAGAGAGCCCCTCCGGCTGGAGGTATCTCCCACCTCCGCTCCCTCCTTTGTTTTTGCGCCTACCTTCAGGAAAGGTGGGCCTCTTCACCTCTCTCCTTCTCTCTCTCTGGAGGCGTGTCTGAAGACCTCAGTGTGCGCACCAAAAGTCACCTCTTCTCCTGACTTTCTCTTCAGCCATTGGGACCAAGAGAGAGAGAGAGAGAGCCCCTTCGGCTGGAGGTATCTCCCACCTCCGCTCCCCCCTTTGTTTTTGTGCCTACCTTCAGGAAAGGTGGGCATCTCCACCTCTCTCTCTCTCTCTCTCTCGGTCCCAATGGCTGAGGAGAAAGTCAGGAGAAGAGGTGACTTTTGGTGCACACGCAGGACGTGTGAAAAAGATCTTGGAGTCCTCGTAGACAGGAAGTTAAACATGAGCCAACAATGGGATGTGGCGGCAAAAAAAAAACCCAATGGGATGTTGGCCTGCATCAAGAGGAGCATAGTGTCTAGATCTAGGGAAGTCATGCTCCCCATGCTCTCTTCCGCTTTGGTTAGACCACACCTGGAATATTGTGTCCCATTCTGGGCACCACAATTCAAAAGAGATATTGGCAAGCTGGAATGTGTCCAGAGGAGGGCGACTAAAATGATCAAGGGTCTGGAGAACAAGCCCTATGAGGAGCAGCTTAAGGAGCTGGGTATATTTAGCCTGAAGAAGAGAAGGCTGAGAGGAGATATGATAGCCATGCATAAATATGTGAGAGGAAGCCACAGGGAGGAGGGAGCAAGCTTGTTTTCTACTTCCTTGGAGACTAGGATGCGAAACAATGGCTTCAAACTACAAGAGAGGAGATTCCATCTGAAGGAGGAGACGTGCGCAAGAAGTGGAAAAGGGGAGAAATCACCAAAGAAGAATTCAAACAAATAGCCAACACCTGTAGGGAAACGTCCGCAAGGCAAAAGCACAAAACGATTAGGACAAGGAACAATGGCTTCAAGCTACAAGAAAGGAGATTCCATCTGAACCTGAGGAAGAACTTCCTGACTGTGAGAGCCGTTCAGCAGTGGAACTCTCTGCCCCGGGGTGTGGTGGAGGCACGCCTCCGGACCCAAAGCGGGCCAGGCAAGGGAGCAAGTGTGGCAAGTGTAGTTACTGGGATGTATAGTTCACCTACAATTAAAGAGCACTCTGAACTCCACCAGTGATGGAATTGAACCAAATATGGCACACAGAACTCCTACGACAAACAGAAAATATATATCAATGATTGTTTTTTTGGGGGGGGGGGCGCAAAAATACTGTTTGCTTACCTTTGAAAATTACCTAGGGCCGCCTCTGTTCACAGCACTCACTATAACCTGCAATGTCATTGGAGGGAGGTGTCCCTTGAGAGGTGGGAGCTATAGCTGTTTGTGGAGGCAAGAGCTTGTCTGTGTAAGTGGACACCCCAGCCATTTACATTTGTTTGAGAGACTCTGAAACCACATACCAATGGGATTGTTGGGAATCAACTGGCTCTCTCTGTCCACCTTTGTGGCCTCATCCCTGCCCTGCCTTTTGGGTGGCAACCCTTCCAGCTATATGGGAGGATCCCGGGAAGAGAGACACATGTCATTGTTTTGCAGAACACCTGGGTGTGTGCAAGGCTTGATTGTCCTTAGTAATTTGCTTCCAGGCGAAAGAACAGTGGTATAATTTGGGCATCCTTCTCCATTTTTCCCATCTTTTCAAACTTTCATGTAATCTTAATTGATTGTTGAAGGCTTTCGTGGCTGGAATCGCTGCGTTGCTGTGAGTTTTCCGGGCTGTCTGGTCATGTTCCAGAAGCATTCTCTCCTAATGTTTCACCCACATCTATTGCAGGCATTCTTAGAATGTATAAGTTGTTTGCCTAGTTCCCAAAAGACCTAACAACCTCTGAGAATGCCTGCCACACATGTGGGCGAAACATCAGGAGAGAATGTGGCAGAATACAACAACAACAAAACTTTATTTATATACCGCTCTATCTCCCCGAAGGGACTCAGAGCGGTTTCTAAGTTTGCAGACGACACCAAATTGGGAGGGAGAGCCAAGGTTTCCTCTTCATCCTGGAAAGAAGTGATAAGTGGAGTGCCATCAGCAACGTTCCATCCTGGGCCCGGTCCTGCTCAGGATCTTCATTCATGACTTAGGTGAACGGTTAGAAGGCAGGATCATCAAGTTTGCAGACGACACCAAATTGGGAGGGAGAGCCAAGGTTTCCTCTTCATCCTGGAAAGAAGTGATAAGTGGAGTGCCATCAGCAACGTTCCATCCTGGGCCTGGTCCTGCTCAGGATCTTCATTCATGACTTAGGTGAACGGTTAGAAGGCAGGATCATCAAGTTTGCAGACGACACCAAATTGGGAGGGAGAGCCAAGGTTTCCTCTTCATCCTGGAAAGAAGTGACAAGTGGAGTGCCATCAGCAGGCTTCCATCCTGGGCCTGGTCCTGCTCAGGATCTTCATTCATGACTTAGATGAAGGGTTAGAAGGCAGGATCATCAAGTTTGCAGACGACACCAAATTGGGAGGGAGAGCCAAGGTTTCCTCTTCATCCTGGAAAGAAGCGACAAGTGGAGTGCCATCAGCAGTGTTCCGTCCTGGGCCCGGTCCTGCTCAGGATCTTCATTCATGACTTAGATGAACGGTTAGAAGGCAGGATCATCAAGTTTGCAGACGACACCAAATTGGGAGGGAGAGCCAAGGTTTCCTCTTCATCCTGGAAAGAAGTGACAAGTGGAGTGCCATCAGCAGCGTTCCGTCCTGGGCCCAGTCCTGCTCAGGATCTTCATTCATGACTTAGGTGAACGGTTAGAAGGCAGGATCATCAAGTTTGCAGACGACACCAAATTGGGAGGGAGAGCCAAGGTTTCCTCTTCATCCTGGAAAGAAGTGACAAGTGGAGTGCCATCAGCAGCGTTCCGTCCTGGGCCCGGTCCTGCTCAGGATCTTCATTCATGACTTAGATGAAGGGTTAGAAGGCAGGTTCATCAAGTTTGCAGACGACACCAAATTGGGAGGGAGAGCCAAGGTTTCCTCTTCATCCTGGAAAGAAGTGACAAGTGGAGTGCCATCAGCAGGGTTCTGTCCTGGGCCCGGTCCTGCTCAGGATCTTCATTCATGACTTGGATGAAGGGTTAGAATGCAGGATCATCACGTTTGCAGACGACACCAAATTGGGAGGGAGAGCCAATACTCCAGAGAACAGGAGCGGGATTCAAAACGATCTTGACAGATTAGAGAGATGGGCCAAAACTAACAAAATGAAGTTCAACAGTGACAAATGCAAGATACTCCACTTAGGCAGAAAAAAACGAAATGCAAAGATACAGAATGGGGGATGATGATGCCTGGCTTGAGAGCAATACGTGTGAAAAAGATCCTGGAATCCTCGTAGACAACAAGTTAAACATGAGCCAACAATGTGATGTGGCAGCAAAAAAAGCCAATGGGATTTTGGCCTGCATCAAGAGGAGCCTAGTGTCTAGGTCCAGGGAATCATGTCACCCATGCTCTCTTCCGCTTTGGTTAGACCACTTTACCTGGAATATTGTGTCCAATTCTGGGCACCACAATTCAAGAGAGATATTGACAAGCTGGAATGTGTCCAGAGGAGGGCGACTAAAATGATCAAGGGTCTGGAGAACAAGCCCTATGAGGAGCGGCTTAAGGAGCTGGGCATGTTTAGCCTGAAGAAGAGAAGGCTGAGAGGAGATACGATAGCCATGTATAAATATGTGAGAGGAAGCCACAGGGAGGAGGGAGCCAATTGGGCCAAACTTCATGCTGATGTAAACATAAAATTAACAAGACAATATAAACATAAAAAACTACAATAGCACATATATATTTAAAATAATCCTGCCTGTTCAAGGCAATTTAAAAGGCTGGGACAAGGCTAATGCAATTTGTTAGAGGGCCTGGGAAATTAGGTAAAGCCTAATATAAACCACGTGTAGTTCACATTTTTACCAATCCATACACTGTCTTATATATATACTAGCTGCCCCCTGCCATGTGTTGCTGTGGCCCACTCTGCTTCTGTGTGGGAGGTTTGGCCCAATTCTATGGCTGGTGGGGTTCGGAATGCTCTTTGATTGTAGGTGAACTGCAAATCCCAGCAACTACAACTCCCAAATGTCAAGATTCTGTTTCCTCCAAACTCCACCAGTGTTCACATTTGGGCATATTGAGTATTTGTGCCAAGTTTGGTCCAGATCCGTCATTGTTTGAGTCCACAGTGCTCTCTGGATGTAGGTGAACTACAAGTCCCAAACTCAAGGTCAATGCCCACCAAACCCTTTCTGTATTTTCTGTTCGTCGCAGGAGTTTGGTATCAATTCCATTGTTGGTGGGGTTCAGAATGCTCTTTGATAGTAGGCGAACTGTAAATCCCAGCAACTACAACTTCCAAATGACAAAATCACCCACCCACCCCCAACCTCACCAATATTCCAATTTGGGTGTATCGGGTATTTTTATGCCAAATTTGGTCCAGTGAATGAAAATACATCCTGCACATGACGATTCATAACAGTAGCAAAATTACAGTTATGAAGCAGCAATGTAAATAATGTTATGGTTGGGGGTCAACACAACAGGAGGAACTGTACTAAGTTGTCATGGCATTAAGAAGGTTGAGAACTAGAGTTTCTTCTGACTCGTAACTCTACGATGCCAAGCACACGTGGGCAGCAACTGCTCCTTCGAAGCCAGAAGAAGTGCTGAACAAGCTTTCCGGTGCTTTTCTGCAGTACCTTCCTCCTCTTAACTAGCAAAACCAGAACACATTATGCAAAACAATAGAAGTTATGCCATTTTCCCCCACCTTGTTTTGAAAAATACAAAACCTCAACATTTACATATGCATGTCTCTGAATGCACACACACACACATACATTCCCTCTCCCTCTCTCTTTACACACATAGAATCATACAATCAAAGAGTCGGAAGAGACCTCATGGGCCATCCAGTCCAACCCCATTCTGCCAAGAAGCAGAAATATTGCACTCAAATCACCCCTGACAGGTGGCCATCCAGCCTCTGTTTAAAAGCTTCCAAAGAAGGAGCCTCCACCACACTCCGGGGCAGAGAGTTTACTGCTGAACGGCTCTCACAGTCAAGAAGTTCTTCCTCATATTCAGATGGAATCTCCTTTCTTGTAGTTTGAAGCCATTGTTCCTTCTCCTAATCGTTTTGTGCTTTAGCCTTGCGGACCTTTTCCCTACAGGTGTTGGCTATTTGTTTGAATTCTTCTTTGGTGATTTCTCCCCTTTTCCATTTCTTGTGCATGTCTCCTCCTTTGAATGGCTGAACGGCTCTCACAGTCAGGAAGTTCTTCCTCATGTTCAGATGGAATCTCCTTTCTTGTAGTTTGAAGCCATTGTTCCTTGTCCTAATTGTTTTGTGCTTTAGCCTTGCGGACCTTTTCCCTACAGGTGTTGGCTATTTGTTTGAATTCTTCTTTGGTGATTTCTCCCCTTTTCCACTTCTTGTGCATGTCTCCTCCTCTGAACGGCTGAACGGCTCTCACAGTCAGGAAGTTCTTCCTCATGTTCAGATGGAATCACACACACACACACACACACACACACACAAAATAAAAGTGAAAATATGTATGTGTGTTTGGCTGGGGTGTCCATTTACACAGACAAGCTCTTGCCTCCACAAACAGCTATAGCTCCCACCTCTCAGGAGACACCAATGGCCCTCCCTCCAATGAGATTACACATTATAGTTTATTTATTTATCGTATCAGGAGCAACCAGACAGTTGTATTACATTTTTAACAAAAACAAACAAACAAACAAAACACAAAGTTTGCAAGCTTGGTAGTTGATTAAATGTCCTTTGACCAGTATCTGGCCCCTTGGAGTGCCTCTGGTGTTGCGCAAGGAGGTCCTCCCTTGTGCGTGTGGCAGGGCTCAGGGTGCATTGCAGCAGGTGGTCAGTGGTTTGCTCTTCTCCGCACTCGCATGTCGTGGATTCCACTTTGTGGCCCCATTTCTTGAGGTTGGCTCTGCATCTCGTGGTGCCAGAGCGCAGTCTGTTCAGCGCCTTCCAAGTCGCCCAGTCTTCTGTGTGCCCAGGGGGGAGTCTCATTTGGTTCTGGGTTTGAGCCTGCTACTTTTGGACTCTCGGTTGCTGAGGAGAATGCTGATGGAATTGTTCCAGGAGTTGCATGTGACGTCTGTAGACAGTCCACGTTTCGCAGGCATATAGCAGGGTTGGGAGGACAATAGCTTTGTAAACAAGCACCTTGGTCTCCCTACGGATGTCCCGGTCCTCAAACACTCTCTGCTTCATTCGGAAAAATGCTGCACTCTCAGAGCTCAGGCGGTGTTGTATTTCGGTGTCAATGTTGACTTTGGTGGAGAGGCGGCTGCCAAGGTAGCGGAAATGGTCAACATTTTCTAATGTTACACCATTAAGGTGTGTCTCTGGCATTGGAAAGGGATTGGCTGGTGACTGCTGGAACAGCACTTTAGTTTTCTCGATGTTCAATGACAGGCCGAGCTTCTCGTATGCTTTTGCGAAGGTGTTTAGGGTGGCTTGTCTGAATGCGCACAGACGACGTTGTCATCAGCATACTGGAGTTCTATAACAGATGTTGTTGTAACCTTGGTTTTGGCTTTCTGGTGGAGAGGTGGCTGCCAAGGTAGCAGAAATGGTCAACATTTTCTAATGTTACACCATTAAGCTGTATTTCTGGCATTGGTGACAGGTTGGCTGCTGGAAGAGCACTTTGGTTTTCTCGATGTTCAATGACAGGCCGAGCTTCTCGTATGCTTCTGCGAAGGTGTTTAGAGTGGCTTGTCTGAATGCGCACAGATGACGTTGTCATCAGCATACTGGAGTTCTATAACAGATGTTGTAACCTTGGTTTTGGCTTTCAGTCTGCTGAGGTTAAACAGCTTGGCCACCGCCGACACCTGCGCATCTAGTGTCAGCATTGAATCCAGGAGGACTCCCAAACTACAGACTCTCTAATCTTTCATCATCTCATCTCATCATCATTAGAGAGTCATCTCTCTAATCTGACAAGATCGTTTTGAATCCTGCTCCTGTCCTCTGGAGTATTGGGTCTTCCTCCCCATTTGGTGTCGTCTGCAAACTTGATGATCCTGCCTTCTAGCCCTTCATCTAAGTCATTGATGAAGATCCTGATCAGGACTGGGCCCAGGACGGAACCCGGCGGCACTCCACTTGTCACTTCTTTCCGGGATGAAGAGGAAGCATTGGTGAGCACCCTCTGGGTTCGTCCATTTAACCAATTACTGATCCACCTCACCGTAGTTTTGCCTCGCCCACATTGGACTAGTTTGTTTGCCAGAAGGTCATGGGGGACCTTGTCAAGATTAGAGAGATGGGCTTGTCTGAATGCGCAGAGACGACGTTGTCATCAGCATACTGGAGTTCTATAACAGATGTTGTTGTAACCTTGGTTTTGGCTTTCAGTCTGCTGAGGTTAAATAGCTTGGTCACCGCCGACACCTGCGCATCTAGCGTCAGTGTTGAATTATAGAATCAGAGAATCATAGAACCAAAGAGTTGGAAGAGACCTCCTGGGCCATCCAGTCCAACCCCATTCTGCCAAGAAGCAGGAATATTGCATTCAAATCACCCCTGTCAGATGGCCATCCAGCCTCTGCTTAAAAGCTTCCAAAGAAGGAGCCTCCACCACACTCCCGGGCAGAGAGTTCCACTGCTGAACGGCTCTCACAGTCAGGAAGTTCTTCCTCATGCTCAGATGGAATCTCCTCTCTTGTAGTTTGAAGCCATTGTTCCATTGCGTCCTAGTCTCCAAGGAAGCAGAAAACAAGCTTGCTCCCTCCTCCCTGTGGCTTCCTCTCACATATTTATACATGGCTATCATATCTCCTCTCAGCCTTCTCTTCTTCAGGCTAAACATGCCGAGCTCCCCAAGCCGCTCCTCATAGGGCTTGTTCTCCAGACCCTTGATCATTTTAGTTGCCCTCCTCTGGACACATTCCAGCTTGTCAATATCTCTCTTGAATTGTGGTGCCCAGAATTGGACACAATATTCCAGATGTGGTCTAACCAAAGCAGAATAGAGGGGTAGCATGACTTCCCTAGATCTAGACACTAGGCTCCTATTGATGCAGGCCAAAATCCCATTGGCTTTTTTTGCCGCCACATCACATTGTTGGCTCATGTTTAACTTGTTGTCCACGAGGACTCCAAGATCTTTTTCACATGTCCTGCTCTCGAGCCAGGCATTGTCCCCCATTCTGTATCTTTGCATTTCATTTTTTCTGCCAAAGTGGAGTATCTTGCATTTGTCCCTGCTGAACTTCATTTTGTTAGTTTTGGCCCATCTCTCTAATCTGTCAAGATCGTTTTGAATCCTGCTCCTGTCCTCTGGACTATTGGCTATCCCTCCCAATTTGCGCATCTAGTGTCAGCATTGAATCCAGAAGGACTCCCAAACTACAGACTTGTGACTTCAGGGGGAGTGCAACCCCGTCAAACACAGGTTGCCACCCAATAAGCGACTGACAAGGAAGACCTTGTCACTGTGTATTTTTGGCCTCTTGGTTTCGTGACTTGAGATTGCAGGCGGGGAGAGAGAGTCACTCTGAAAAATCTCACAGGCTCTCTTGTGTTTGTGGCCTTCGCCAAGAGTCTGTTGGCATTCACCGGCTAGCCAATCCAAGAGTAAGTAGAAGGCAAGTAAAGTGTGGATACCTTTCAGGAACATCCCATAAAGCACAGACAGAAAGTTTCCCATCAATTGCATGCCGAGAAGGTCCAGACATACAGTTCTGCAAGTGAAAAGGGACACCCTGGAAAAGTTACTCCAGGAGGAAACTCAATACACGGTGCTGTTTCGCCCACCCCAAAATAGATGCCTCCGTTTATGTAAACTTGGTAAAATGTGTTCAGTCAACACGATCAGAGCTGACTCATGCCCACTGCATGACGTGTAACCACATAGAAAACAGGAATCCTTGGTTTGCAATATTTGGGGGGGGGGGGGGGGGGGAAGAAGGAAGAACCCATGACTATATATATCCATATAGCATATTTATCTGTTTCATCATGCTACACCGCAGCATGGTATTCTGAGGGATAATTTGAGCAAGCTGTGTCCCAAATGAGAAATGCCACACGTCTGGGACTCTGAAAGCCCAATCGCGTACCTGGAACAAGGTTGAGAGGGTGTATTCAGAGGTAATTTTCAACGGTAAGCAAACAGTATTTTGCCCCCCCCCCCCCCCACCAATCATTGATATATATTTTCTGTTTGTCGTGGGAGTTCTGTGTGCCATATTTGGTTCAATTCCATCATTGGTGGAGTTCAGAATGCTCTTTGATTGTAGGTGAACTATACATCCCAGTAACTACACTTGCCTCACTTGCTCCCTTGCCTGGCCCGCTTTGGGTCCAGAGGCGTGCCTGATGTTGGGGTTCAGCCTGATCCTGATCTGTGTGAACCAGATTCTCTGATAGTTTTTCCAACTGAGCAAGCTCTCCCTGACTCTGACAGTGTGGAATCTGTTGTTGATGCAGAGGTCAGCGGGGATGAAAACGAAACCCAACAGCTGGAGGAAAATGTTTTGGAAGTTAGCCGTGATATCTCTCCACCTGGGGTTTTTAATGAGGATCGAAGAGAACAGATAGTTAGAGACAGAAATATTTCCCAGTTTCTACGAAGGTCACATCGTTTACAGGAGAGACAGGCCCAGATGTCAAAGTCAAGGGGCGTTTCAAAGAATAGCTTCTTTGGTTTAAGAGGCCTCCTGCCGGGTGCCTCTTTAGATCAAGCAACGTTTGGGACTGTGGCTGTGCCTTGGCAGAATTCCTGTGTTTCATGGCCGGTAATCCCAGAGGCTTAGTTATCAAGTTCATGGTTAGTAAAAGGCTAACAGATTCCTGGTTCTTGTATTGTATTATTTGGTTCAATTCCATTTTTGGTGGAGTTCAGAATGCTCTTTGATTGTAGGTGAACTATACATCCCAGTAACTACACTTGCCGCACTTGCTCCCTTGCCTGGCCCGCTTTGGGTCCGGAGGCGTGCCTGAAGACCCCGGCGTGTGCACCAAAAGTCACCTCTTCTCCTGACTTTCTCCTCAGCCATTGGGACCAAGAGAGAGAGAGGTGGAGATGCCCACCTTTCCTGAAGGTAGGCGCAAAAACAAAGGAGGGAGCGGAGGTGGGAGATACCTCCAGCCGGAGGGGCTCTCTCTCTCTCCCGCTCTCTCTCTCTCTTGGTCCCAATGGCTGAAGAGAAAGTCAGGAGAAGAGGCGACTTTTGGTGCGCACGCTGGGGTCTTCAAACACGCCTCCGGACCCAAAGAGGGCCAAGCGCGGTGGCTCCACCCCTTGGCCCACCCGTGGATTGGGGAGAGGAGAGGATGTGGGTGGAGCGCCAGGGGGGTCAGGAAAGGGAGCCGGTCATGGGGAAGGGATCGAACGCGGAGAACGATTGAGCACCGGCTCTGCTCGCACACCCGGTGGCCAGGTGGAGCAGGAACGAGAGGGGCTAGGCGAGGCTCAAGGGCCCGGCCCCTTTGGGAAGAGGATCGCCCGGCAGTGAGGCAAGAGAGCCGAGGCTCCCCCCGGACTGCTAGGGCTGTTGTGAGCTGAGGGGGCGCTCCTCAAGTGGCGGTCGAGGGGCATTTACAGAGGCGCCTCTGCACCCCTGGCAAAAAAAAGTGTTCTACGACCGCTTACTTTGCGTAATGGACGAGCCGCCCCTGGATGTGGGCAAACTCAGGACCAGGGATTGGATGCGGCCCCTTGGGCTCTTTACTCAGGCCCTCCTCTCTCTCATCTTTCTATTCTTCCTTCTCTCTTTCCTTTCTCTCTTTCCTTCCTCCTTTCATCCTTCCCTTCCTTCCTCTTTCTACCTCCCTTCCCCTCCACTCTTTCGTCTTCCTTCCCTCTTTCCTCCCTCCTTTCCTCTCTCCCTATTCTTCCTTAGAATCATAGAATCATAGAATCAAAGAGTTGGAAGAGACCTCCTGGGCCTTCATCCAGTCCAACCCCATTCTGCCAAGAAGCAGGAATATTGCATTCAAATCACCCCTGACAGATGGCCATCCAGCCTCTGCTTAAAAGCTTCCAAAGAAGGAGCCTCCACCACACTCCGGGGCAGAGAGTTCCACTGCTGAACGGCTCTCACAGTCAGGAAGTTCTTCCTAATGTTCAGATGGAATCTCCTCTCTTGTAGTTTGAAGCCATTGTTCCGCGTCCTAGTCTCCTAGTCTTCCCTCCCTCCTTCCCTCTCTCTTTCCTCCCTCCCTTCCTCCATTCCACCCTTCATTCCATCCTTCTCTTTCTTTCTGTTGTGAGCTGAGGGGGCGCTCCTCAAGTGGCGGTCGAGGGGCATTTACAGAGGTGCCTCAGCGCCCCTGGCAAAGAAAAAGTGTTCTGCGACCGCTTACTTCGCGTAATGGATGAGCCGCCCCTGGGTGTATTCACCTGCTAGGTATTTCTGGAGTATTTCTCTCCCTTGAAGTCTGGACAGAGTTTGAAAACCCTGGGTTGCTGATCAAGGAAAACTGGGAAGCCATATCCCTAGCACAGCATTTCTCAACCTGGGGATCATGAGAGGGGTGTAGGAGAGGTCACCAAAGACCATCAGAAAACAGAGTATTTTCTCACTACCTCTGAGGATGCTTGCCATAGATGCAGGCGAAACATCAGGAGAGAATGCCTCTAGAACATGGTTGTATAGCCCGAAAAATCCTACAACAACACAGTATTTTCTGTTCGTCATGGGGGTTCTCTGTGGGAGGTTTGGCCCAATTCTATCGTTGGTGAGGTCCAGAATGCTCTTTGATTGTAGGTGAACCATAAATCCCAGCAACTACAACTCCCAAATGTCAAGGTCTGTTTTCCCCAAACTCCACCAGTGTTCACATTTGGACATATTGATTATCTGTGCCAGCTTTCATCCAGATTCATCATTGTTTGAGTCCACAGTGCTGTCTGGATGTAGGTGAACTGCAACTCCAAAACTCAAGGCCAATGCCCACCAAACCCTTCCAGTATTTTCTGTTGGTCATGGGGGTTCTGTGTGGGAAGTTTGGCCCAATTCTATAGCTGGTGGGGTTCGGAACACTGTTTGATTGTAGGTGAACTATAAATCCCAAATGACAAAATCAACACACACACCCCCATGCCACCAGTATTGAAATTTGGGCTGTATCGGATATTTGTGCCAAATTTGATCCAGTGAACGAAATGTAAATATCAGATATTTACATTACAATTCATGACAGACACCTAACAACCCAATACATGTCCTTCACTCAAAAATATTGATTTTGTCATTTGGGAGTTGTAGTTGCTGGGATTTATAGTTCACCTACAATCACAGAGCATTTCGAACCCCACCAATGATGGAACTGAACCAAACTTGGCCCACAGTTCTCCCATGACCAACAGAAAATACTGGAAGGGTTTGGTGGGCAGTGTCCTTTGGTTTTGGAGTTGTAGTTCACCTACATCCAAAGATGACTGTGGACTCAAACAATGATGGATCTGAACCAAACTCTACACGAATACTCAATATGCCCAAATGTGAACACTGGTGGAGTTTGGGAAAGATAGAATCTTGACATTTGGGAGTTGTAGTTGCTGGGATGCATAGTTAACCTACAATCAAATAGCATTCTGAACCCCACCAACGATGGAATTGAACCAAACTTGGCACACAGTTCTCCCATGACCAACAGAAAATATTGGAAGGGTTTGGTGGGCAGTGTCCTTTGGTTTTAGAGTTGTAGTTCACCTACATCCAAAGATGTAGGTTCAAGGAAGGATTTGCAAAGAACTGCTTTCAAACAATGTGGACTC